>NW_001834608.1:0-48939 GCF_000150035.1 Vanderwaltozyma polyspora DSM 70294
ATAAAAAACAGCTCAACTGATACACATTTCACCACCACGAAATAATCAGCTAATTGATTGAATAGTTAATTAGCTGATTCTAGATATTTCAGTTTCCTCCCCCCCCCCCACCACGACCTGCCATCCATCAGCCTATATTTCCAGTTATTCCGTCTTTGCCCGGTAACAGGAAATAAAATCTTTTCCAGACTGTAACTGGAATGAAACCCAGCCTAGCCCAGCCCGTGTGAGAGCTAGAGAGAGGAAAGCTCTTTGCCCAGCAGAGAAAAAGAGAAATTAGAGAGATAAGCAGCAACAGGGCGAGGCGGGGGCCGTCTAACTGATCTGATGAGAGATTTGTTGATTCTGTGTCTCACCGCCACTCTGCCTCACATTTGATTTCCCTCTCTAGCGAGAAACCACCGACCCAGTACAGTAGTATAATAAAATGTAATAAAATGTAGCTTGGTATATTACGCAGGCTGGGTGGATTTCCCTTTAGTTACGTTAGACTACAGTACAGCATTGCATTGAGATTAAAATTCTCTCGCCGCACTAGGCTGTTCAATGATAATAATTAATTTGTGTGTGTGTGTGTGTTTTGCCTTGCCATGCTAGTTAGTATTTCCTTTTCTTTCGCATTTTGTAATTATATGTTTTTTTCATTTCTTGCCTAGGCCCCACGGAAAGAAGAAGAGAATGGGGGGGGCTCTCACGTATGTCATGATCAGCCAACCATGCAAGATGATTGCGATTGCGATTGCGATCAAGAGCAAGAGCAAGAGCAAGAGCAGGTAATAGCAAAACAGAAAAAACAAAAAACAGTATTGCTAGAAAAAAATATTGAAAACAGCTGCAGGGAAGAGTACCTAGCTGCCCAAAAGAAACGAAAAGAGCAAGAAGCGAAAAACGAAAAGCGAAAAACCCAAAACAAACAAACAAACAAACACGAGACACACGTCTGTTGTGCGTGGTCGCCTTAAGGATGTCTCCGTGGACAGGTGTTTCGTTTCTTTTGCGTTTCGCGTTGTCGTTGTTGTCGCTAACCACCCCATTTCTTTTTCTCTTCCCACCCTTTCCAAAAACTGCTTCCTGCTCTTCTCTCTCTCTCTCTGTGTGTGCTGTTTTTCAATTTAATTTTTTGTTATTTTTTTTTCCCGCTGCTGCTGGCTGACCTGCTTGAGTGACTGACTGATAATGAAAAAAGAAGAAGAAGTGGAAAAAGAAACTAAGGACAGCCCGGTGCAGTACTCTCTCTCTCTCTCCCCCCTCCCTCCGACGTTTCTCCGCACCGTCCAAGACAGCATACAGAAGGAGGGAAATTGCCAAAAACCTGCGCCAAATCACACCAAAAGACACCAAAAGCAAAAGCAAACGCAAACGCAAACGCAAATTGAAGCTGAAATTATAAAAAGAAACAAGGAATCAGCTCAGCTCAGCTCAGCCAAAGAAAGAAACCCAGCCAGCCTGCTCTCCTGCTCTCCTGCCCTCCCTCTCTGCCTGTCTCTGTGAGTATTTTTTTGCTGTTTGCTTTTTTCGCTCCAGCACACAGACACGTCCAGACACGCCCACGCCCACACACTTTAGACCATTAATCTCTCTCTCTCTCTTTCGCCAGCCTCAGCACAGAAAGCGAGGGAAACAGAAACAGAAACAGAAACAGAGAGGGCTTGCTTCTTCTCCTATTCTCTTCCCTCTCTCGTCCCTCTCTCTAGATACGCTCTGCTCTACACATGTCTTCCTGTCTGATGTGAGTTTTATTTCAAAAAAAAATTAACTTCAATTTTTAGAAACTGTTCTTCTGCCTATGCTTATGCCTATGCCTATGCCTTGTGCCAATACTCTCATACTCATACTCATGCTCATACTCACACCTCGTCTGCCTCTCTACTAACCCACTGCAAACTAACTCTTGCTTTATTTCATTCAGCTCTCAATCCTGATTTAATAGATCGATCCCATCCATCAACTTGTTTCTTTCCATCTAAAATTAATTCATATTTGTATATATATATATACACACATATATATATATATACATATATTATAAACTCTCTAATTCAATTCACTGTTTCCTATCCCCCATCCTTTCCCGTATATTCGTACATTACTTGTCTTTTTTTTCAAGATACAATACTACTCAACTGTATACCATTTACACTCTCATACCCATCCACTGCTCTCCCCCCCCCTCCTCTCTGCAAGAAACTAATACAAGACAGAGAGTTTTGCAATTATTTTGTGTTATTATTTTTCTCAATTAATATTATTATTACTATTACTATTATCCATATTCATCTTACTCATCTCGTTTTATCATCATACACACATATATCTAGACCAGAATGAAAAAAGAACTGGTTTACCTACTACTGGCAAACATATCCGTCCTAACGATAGTCCTATACACTACCTTTGATCTGTTGACTTTGGCTGTCGACGACACTTTTAAAGACGCATTCACAGACCATGAATTGAATCCAGAACACTACAATACAAACACTGATACTTCAAACGTTAACTCAACTGCACTAAATAAACCACAACTAATACCAAAAATCATTCATCAAACTTACAAAACTGAAGAAATTCCAGAACATTGGAAAGAAGGTCAACAAAGATGTATAGATTTACATCCAGACTACGAATATATACTTTGGACCGATGAAATGGCTTTACAGTTTATTAAAAATGAATACCCTTGGTTTTTAGAAACTTTCAAAAGTTACAAATACCCAATCGAAAGAGCTGACGCAATCAGATACTTTGTATTAGTACATTACGGTGGTGTCTACATAGATTTGGACGATGGCTGTAACAGAAGATTAGATCCTCTGTTGACTGCCCCTGCTTTTGTAAGAAAAACTTCTCCAACTGGTGTTTCAAACGATGTCATGGGCTCCGTTCCAAGACATCCTTTCTTTTTGAAAGTATTAAATTCTTTGAAAAAATACAACAGAAATTGGTTTGTCCCTTACATCACCATCATGTCCTCCACTGGTCCTCTGTTCATCAGTATCATCTGGAAACAATATAAAAGATCGGTGAATTATGATGCAAACGAAAACAATATCGTCAAGATCATACAACCTGCCGATTATAAAGGTCATACCTACTCCTTCTTCAAGATCTCCAAGGGTTCCTCTTGGCATTTGGATGACGCTGTCTTCGTTAAATCATTGGCTTCCCATATATTAGCTTGTGTCGCCGCTGGTTTCATCTTCGCTTTCGGTGTTTTATACTGTGAATACTTATTCTACTGTTGGTTATGTTCAAGAAGTAACTCCCAAAAGGATTTGGAAAACGGTCCTGGCTCAAACTCTGGTTCTGGTTCTTCTCCTTCTTCAAGATTCTTCTTGGTTAGATGGTTCAGAAAATTCTGTAATTTGATTTCAGACCATTTCCAACAAAGTGGATTAATTTCCAAAGACGATGATTATCATAAAATTATAAACAAAAATACAAATGTAGAATTGGAAGAAAGTCCAAAAAAGCAAAGTCCTCAAAAGAAAATAACTAGTACAAAACCAACTACCAATAACGTTGCTAACAGTAATATAAATGATCCAAATTTGAAGAAATATAAAAGATTAAGAAAAGATTCAAATTTACCTTACTTAAATTTGCTGGCAGACTTAGAGAAAAATCACCCAGAACTAACAGATTTAAGTAAATAAGTCTAAATCATTTTCGTGAAAAATTGTATTATTATCATTATCGGTACTGTTATAGTTATCGTTATTCATTTATTTTTATTATGTATTATGGCATTTTTTTTGGTTTTCTATGATTTATTATGATTTTTTTATACACTCTTCGATGATTGAGGGCGAAATTGCTTGTGTTTAATCGTCATTCATCTCATTTTATAGCATATCAGCATATCTAATCTATATAGTTTTGATAAATAAAAAAAAAATTAGAAAACGTTAAAAACAATAAACTATATTTGATTGATACATTTCAAATAATGAATTGACATGAATTACAAAAGTTTATGTATGTACATATACATGATCAAGTTGTATAATTATTATATTATGGCAGCGACGCTGAAGAACCAGAAGCGCTTAACCAAGTATTGACAGTGTTTGCATCAATTACACTACCAAAGCTGGTATCATCTGATAATTTCACGATGTGAATGGTACTGTCATCACCATTGAAAATTACAGCACCTTTCATAGTTTGACTTTTTGGCCTGCTGAAGGTACCACTGGTTCCTCCTCCTCCTTGTGCGCTGCCAGGACTACCTTGCTGGTCATGAATGTCATTTTGCAATTCGTTACTTGAACTAGTAATTATTTCGAAAATATCAAATTCACCACAGCCAGATGACCAACAGGAGCATTCGCTCTGGCCGTATTGCATAGTTCTAGGAACCTTGGCATTCAAAAACCAAATGGCAGGCATATTATAGTTTTCAACTCCAGTGTTGCCACTGGTGTCATCTGGCATCGAGAATTCAAATACAAACATTTTATCGGAGCCAGAGAATCCATGATATGCAGGAGTACTAGATGGACGATAATATCCACAGTCGTTACCACTACATTGGCTGCCGCTAAAGAATATATATTCTGCATTAGAACCAACTGTGACATCGTTTAAAGCTTGTGGACTGGTAGCACTATCAACCCCATTGGAGGCACAATATGACAGAGCTTTACCAAAACATTTAGACCAGTCTCCTTGGTGGTTCAAAATGACACAATTGCTGGTGACACCTGGTGAAAAGTATGATGATTGTTGCCAAGCGCTACTTGTTGAAGAACGTTTTTCAAATTCTTCTTGGTCAGTGTCAGGATTTGGGGTAGAAAGTTCACTGAATAAAGTTGAAGTAATTGCAATTTCTTCTTCAGTTTTCTTCTTATGAATGTGACCCTTTTCTGGGGTAATCTCTTCACGTTTATTTACAGTGCCGCCGCTTGGATAGTAAACACCAAATTGTAATAATCTAACTGGACCTCTGAAGTGAACGGATAATTCTTCATTAAAAGGAGCTAAATTTCCTGAACTATAATATTGTTGTTGAGTACACTGACATGTATTTTCATCCATATTGGTGACATCCAAATAATTACCTGAATAACCGACATGGGAATAGACTGCTGCCGTGACTTCATCAGAAGCAATTGGCGAAGCATTAATGAACAAGAGTAGAACCACAGATAAAATTCGATACATTGTCACTAAAATGTATATTTTAGCGGGTTATGTATATATTAATTATCTTTAAATTTTTAAGTTTTAATAGAAGCTTAAATTAATTGCTTTCAACAAATGTATTTCAATTGAAGAGAATATAATTAAATTAATCTATTTATATATATTTATAAATATACAGTGTCCAAGAAGATAGCTCCTATTAGAGTAGTTGATTAATTGACTTAGATGGATTATTGTTTCGACGATGCAACCTCTCTTTCTCTTTTCTCTTTTCTCTCTTCTTTTTCTGACTTTCCCTTGTCATTTGAGCTTTATATCGATTTTGCAACATATTACAATTGTTGGGCAGCTAGCTGCTCGTTACAATGAAATTGTCAACGATATAGGACAATTTCCAATTTCTAATAACTTATACATGTAGCTATGAACAATATTTGACGATACCCTAATTTGTGGGCTTTCCTTTTGTTACTGATCCACAAGAGAGGTTGATTTTACGAAGTTGAAAAGAAAATTTATAACAGTACTGCTGCTACATCTTCACTGACATTAAAATAATAAACTCAATAATGAATTGAGACTCCTCTTGAATTCCCAATTCCATTTTCCATCAAGAAATTAAACTAAGTTTAATGAATTATATTTGATATTGTTCATACATATTTTCAATCAATTAAATAATTCATATGTGTATTGTTGTCTCCAACATATCCATTATTTTGCATTGTTCAATTTCGATAATCAGCCTAACCCCAATAACAATATATTTTGGTAAGTAAGCATATGGCTGTAAATTTTGCATTAAAAAATATAACAAGATAGTTTAAGATCAGTATATATTTTCGAGTCGATACTACCTCTCTTACATAATCGTCTCTTGCATAATTATGTTGTTTTTTTTCATCCTACTCTTAAAGGATTCCTTCCCTTTTAAACGTCTGAATAAAATAAGGCATACGCTCCTCATTAAAGTTGCCAAGTCTTCCATTGTTTTAAAAGTCAATCAATAAATCGATCTTTACAATTTACTCTAATATGTGTATTTACTGATAGGATAATTGATTGCTGTATCTGTGCATTTTTACCCATTAAAGACCAATCAAATCAACCATTCCAGCTTCTTTCCTCATACAGTCTAACCTTGCCATTTAAGTCAATATCTTCCCCCATTCATATTACCCGCATTTCCCAATATTTTTCGAAGCAATATCGAACTTTCGTCAAGCACTCGTGACATCGATCGGATGTTTTCGATTAGTACTATTTTGCTGCTAATAAAGTTTGATATTCATCATTGCCAGCAGCTACACCATCATTTCGATACGTGTTTCAAACTTCTAAAGCTTTCGAAGTTCGAAGTTCGAAAGCAGTTGAAGTGATGTAAAGAAATGTTTCTGATTTAATTGATTGCAACGTATATAATAGTTTTTATTTGAATCATTTAAAAATCACCTTGTTTTCTTTTAGTTGTTCTTGTTAGTGTTCTTGTTCGTTTCAAGAAGTAAGTAGATTAGAGTGTGTAAAGAGAGAGAGATCTTGATCATAGCGATTGCCAACTTTTTTTTAGGTCACAATTGTAGTTCTTTGCCATTGCTTAACTCGATTATTGTTCAACTAAGTAGAAAGAAATATATTAGATTATATTAGACTGATTTAAATTAAACTATATTAATAATGGCTAATCAATTATTGAAAAAAAGAGCTGCTAACGAAAAGTTTGCTAAGAGAAATGAGCAACATAGAAAGTTAGGTAAGAAAAAGTCAAAGTTAGGTTCTTCTCAAGAAAGCACTCCCATCTCTAAGATCTGGATTTACATTCTAGCATTTTTAATTGTTGGTGGTGGTATTTTAGAATTATTCAGTTTCTTCTTCTAAAAAGAAGGATACTTAAAACGATATAAAGATTATCACTACAAAAGAAGCATATTTTTTTCCTAAGAATAATATCGTTTATATATATGTGTGAATCAATGTATTCATTTGATATATTTCTGTACAATTTCAATTTAATTCAAAAATTTTAATAGATATTTCGCATGATTGATTCATGTTTATTAACTTTTGATAGATTTTCTTTTCTCTTCAATTACAATTTTATAGATTTTTATTATTGGAAATTAAGCTATAATACAGTGACAAAATATTATGTATTAATTAATATAAGCAAATTACATAATCTGACTATTTTATTTCATTTTACTTGTGTTTGTTTCTGTGTTGATTTCAACACCATTTCTACTCTGTCTCTTTCTGTTTTTATCTATGAATAAATATATTGATGATGAAGATGTCAGAGTTATGGAATTTTCATCAGCAATACATCAAATGCTTGTAATCAAATTGATTAAATTGGACTGACATCCGGTGGTAACTCATAATCATTGATTCTAAAATATTGTCTTGTACAAAAGTAAAAAGTCCACCAAGTAACGTCTTTCTCTGGATCACATGTACATTGGTTTTGAATTCTAATATTTTCTTCAGTTGGACAGGATAAGAAATCTGGATGGTAAAATCCTAAACCATCAAAGAAATGGAATTCGGATCTATCCAGGAAGAATGCAGCAGCGATGGAATGGATTGGTGCATCACCCCATCTTTCATAAAAGAAATTACCAGTATTATCCAAGTATTCAAAGAAATCTTGGTATGCTTGGGATCTGAAGAAATTCAAATCGGCAACTTCGAAATTAGACCAAAAATGGCAACCATTGAAAGTTTCACCATCATCATCAGAAATGAAATCAATTAAATTGTTGTCATTGATGTATTCAGGGTGTTCGTCAAGGAATCCTTTCACATGTTTCCATAATGTTGGGATAGTAGTTTCGTATTCTGTTAGGGATAAAATGAAACCATATTTCTTTTGGTTAACCCTCATAAATTTAAATATATCATATGGGATATTACAGAAGATGTTAACATCAGAATCGACTCTCCAATAGTAATCGTATTCATCTAATAGAGGATGTTGCCAGAAGAAACCAGCTTGGTATCTGCACATATGTCTATATGGAATTGATTCACCATATAAGACTTCATTATCGAACATTTCATCACGAATCTTTTCAAATTTTTCAACATCGATATAATCTGGTTCAGACCATTGTTCTTCTGGGATTAAACCATATTTAGTCTTACCAGAACATAAAGCTGAAGTGACTCTTTTGAATTCGTCGCTGAACTCGACTTCATTTAAAAAGACCCAATCATAATGGTATCTATGATTGAATCTATCTTCAATATCTCTAATGGTTTTTTGAAGATTCAATAAATCACTATTTCTACATAATGTAACTAAAACAGCATTTTCTCTAATACCATCATCTTCTGGATGAACGACACCTTGAGCAACATCAGAAGCTGGCATTTGATAGTCATCAGGACGGATTAGATTAATCATTTTTGAAGTACCTTCTAAATCAAGATAAACTATATCATCATTATCATCCTGTTGTTCAGTTGATCTTTTGACATTGTTTTCTTCAGTAATAACTTTAGTCACAACAGGACCAGCTTCAGTGATAACAGAAGTTATAATTTTTTCAGTGGTAACAGTTTCAGTGGTAACTACAGTTGAATCAATTCCTTTATTAACATTATTACAAATTTCTCCACATGTATTTTCATCAATAGTTAAATTTGAATTTTGCTTATAGTAGATGACAAAGATTGAAACAATAGCAATCAATATACTAATTAATGAAAACTTATAATTAGTACCATTGTTTGAACGTTGATCAACTTTTTTTGTCTTAGTATCTTCTTCAGACATCGTTCAGTGGATGTAACAAGCAATGCACTCTCACTCTTCTTATAGAGTTGGTTAGATATATTATGAATCAAATTTGAAAATTAAAATTAATATTGAAGGTAAAGACAAGATAAGAGAAGAAACTGATAATAAAAAATTTGAATAGAAAAGAACTAAACCCACAAATATAGAAAAGGATAATATATATTTTAAATCAACTTCAATATAATGCTTTTTTTTAATAAATATATATATATTAGAGGTCAAGAGATAAAAAGGAACTAATGATGAAAAATTTTAAAGTTTAGCCATCAATGAAGGTATGTTATAATAGTAATAGGTGGCATAATTTTTTCATATGAAAAAAATGGGTAGACAAATAGACTGATTAATCAACCTTATAAAGTATTACTTGCCAACCAAACCACTTGAGTATACAACGATACATACATTTGCTTGTTAAAGCTAGTGTTCTCATGTTACCCAAGACTTGACTTCTCTCTTGATAGTCTATTCTAGATAACTCTCTGTATCAACTCTCTGGTGGTAGAGAAAGTATACAATTAACTTAAATTGGAAATATATACCTAAATAACTGAGCTAGGAACGGACCCCTTCCCATCAAACACCAGGATATTGTCGGTAATCTGCTATCCTGTTTGTACTTACTTCCTAATTCTAATTCAAATTCTAATTCTTGCTTGTTCTTGCTCTCTTTCTGATTCTAATTCTTGTCAGTGTTAATAATCAATACAAATCAGCAAGTATAGCAACAATGACAACAGCAACGACAACGACAACGGCAACGTCAAAGACAATAGCTACAAGTGCAACTGCGATTGCAAGAGAGAGATATCACTTATTTCATTTTATCCCATCCATCTAACAAAGGTTTCTGAGAGTAGTTCACTGGAAAGAAAATAAAAAATTTTCTTGCTTGTTCTTTAGATGGATCTCTTGGATGTGTATCAAACTAGTTGTCTTCTTTAGTAGGGTCTCTCCCAATTACAGATATAACTGAAGTTGTCGTCAGTGTGTGTTGCTTGAAAACTTTTCAAGTTGTAGTAATAATCACCATTTGGGGGAAGGTGAGAAGAGAGAAGTGAGTAGTGAGAAGGGAGGGGAAGATAAAGCTAGATGGCTATTCACGTAACGTAATTTCTCTTATGCTATATATGACTAGAATACATTACAATATCCTATTGCCTCTACCTATCTCCTGTGGCTGGGCCATTGCCATATTTGTTCTATAAACATGGCCAGTTTTTAAGCTACACCAAGACAAGCTATCTGTTGTAATGTACAATACAATATACTTTGGACTTAGACCTCTCTATAACTTGATGGTTCTATTAATTTTATTCTTTCTCTTCTCTGAATTCGTGGTTATTTTTATAGTTAATGTATTGACATTTGAGATGGTTGGTGCTCTCTCTATTCTTGTTGCGTTATGTACTAGCAAGATACGATAGAATCTCAAGATAATGTTGTAGATAAACATTTTTTTGTCTTGCTATAGAATTTGCATCGATTGGGTTCATCTGCAGAGTTTGTTTGTATTTTTTTTTGTTCTATCCAAACTTTGCTTCTATCTATGTATGAGTTGGCAAACCAGATGGGATGCTATTACTTCCTTTCTTGTCGAGCGTTGTAAAAGAATCTACTGTAATACTCGATAGTTCTAACTAGTTGGTGATTGATGCAATAAACACATGGCGACATAGACAGATCTGTTTATACTACTCGATTAAATGCTATATACCTCTTTCTTGTTTCAAATGTAGGGGACTTTCTATGCTTCTTTCCTCTATCAATGGTCTATTTATTTTATAATTTTGGTATCTCTCTCACTATATATATATATATATAATGTGACTTCTGAAGGTAAATTGAAATGGTCACGTTTTACTGGTAATGTGGAACACTCGTTGATTAATACAGAATGACACTACTTTAAGCTATCACTACATGATAAATTACTTTATATCTTGCATTTATATATGATATATCATATATATCATATATAAATATTCTTAGTTATTTACAAATATATATATTATACTATATTTTTATTCCTTCTCATATGATTTAAATATTCGTTAGATTAGTACCATTATTATAGAAACAAGGAAATTAAGATGAGGTACATTAAAATAAAAGGTCATTGGACATTAGCATTTGAGGATTAATTATCTTCATTTGTTTGTTTCATTCTGGTTTTGCTTCTTTTTATCTTCAAAAATAGCATCTATTTCTTTCTGCTTTTCCATTTGCATCTTTAATTGTTCTTCTGGTGTAGGTATGTTACCTTCAACATAATCCTTCAATGTGAATGTTTGACCACTCATTTGTTCTTGTTGGATCTTAATCTTTTCTTTCTCTTCTTCAATCAATTTCATAAAACGAACATAATTCTTTTCACCTTCTTCACGGATCATATCTAATGGAAATTTAGTCTTTTGTGTAGATTGTGGTACACCTGCAATGTTTAACATTTTCAGAACCCAGTTGGAATCAGCTTTGTTCTTTTCATCGTTATAGAACTTCTCTTTCAATTTACGAACACGCTCATCAAATTCTTCTGGAATTGCGTTTCTATCATGATAACTCTCCAAAATTGGTCTAACATCACTAACTTGTTGGGTAGCCAAATATTCTAAGAACGGAATCAATCTCATTAATTTGTCATCAGCTTTACCATCCCATGGTTGCATAGGAATTGCATTTTCAGGTTGCAATTTATAACTAGCTGGATCAGTATCGACTATAATAACTTTACCCAAATCTCTGTTTAATTTGGATAAATCTTTGATATGGTCACCCTCTTTGTAAACACAATGTTCCTTGTATAAGTTGTATGAAATGAAAGCATGGATTGGGTCTAATTTTTCAGCAATCTTTTCAGAGTACATCATATAATTTGAAGAGAATAAGACAACTTCATAATATTGAGACAAATAACCTAAGAAATAATCAACACCTGGTCTTTTAGCTGTTCTCCAACCATTCTTTTGTGTCCATTCAGAGTGGACCAAAAGGTCTTCTAGAGAAACAACTAAAGTCAATGGTCTTTGATATGGAGGTGGAGGTGGAGGTGGTAACAAATCTGGGAAAGGTGGTTCTTGGAAATAATTGAACAAGTTGTTGAATCTAGCCTTAAATCTCTTGTACATCAAACCTGGAGT
The DNA here is from genome assembly GCF_000150035.1 of Vanderwaltozyma polyspora DSM 70294. Classification (NCBI taxonomy): domain Eukaryota; kingdom Fungi; phylum Ascomycota; class Saccharomycetes; order Saccharomycetales; family Saccharomycetaceae; genus Vanderwaltozyma; species Vanderwaltozyma polyspora. The sequence goes on from NW_001834608.1 coordinate 12,088, forward strand.
ATAGCCATTAGCAACGGCATCTTTTAGTTCTTTTGGTTCATTTTCTTCCCAGTCTCTTGTCATATATAAACTAACACCAGCTAATGAGGAAAAGGTGAAAATATAGAACCAATTAGCATATTTTTCTCTCTTAATATCAGTTGAGGACTGTCTCTTTCTCTTCTTCTTAGTATGACCACTCTCAGAAGAACCTTCTTGGCTAAAAGAAGCTTCATCAGAATGTTCAACTTTACCACTAGTACCTTCGTCAACATCAACACCAGCCTTGAACAACATATCATCTGTTAAAATCGATTGCGCCTTAGAATCACCTTTCTTGGAGGCAGAAGTATCTCCTTCAGCATCTGGTTTATTTTTGCCATCATATAAAATTCTAGAATAACTCAAATGTCTTTGAATAACATTTGGTCTGATAACAGAACGAACTGGCAAAGCCCTACAAGCAGCAATTCTTGTAGAAGATTTTAACAAACTCAACATAGTACACCTCTAACTACCTGAGAATAATTTATCACAATTGGTCACTCTAAATACTATATTTAAACTAAAACTAACACATTGTAACCATCTTTAAATAATTAAAAGTAGTCAATTATAACAAACTAATTCTTTATTATATTTTAAATATTTCATATTTCAATAATTTTTCACTTTGAAAAATTATATCGAAACAGTCGAACAAACAAGAGGTGATTGAAAAAAACATCAAAGTATTGCCAACGATTGCAATTTTAGTATAAGATGTATAACAGTAATGACTCTGTCATTGATCAGGTTTTATTTAAGGTGTTTTACTTGATAGAAGAAGAAATGGTATAATTGAATTATTTTTGAAGGATATTTTATAATGTCAGTGAATCTGGAGCCACAGACGACTGCAAAATGTATTATCTATACATCAAAGGGTAATTTAAATGTTGAATTATGGGCAAAAGAATGTCCAATTGCAAGTAAACTGTTTATTGAAACGTGTTTATCGAAGTTCTGGGTAGGTTCTTCCTTGGGTGAGTTCGGTGAGGATGGATCAAAATTATATATTGATTTTGATGGAGACACTAAATTTAAGGACTCGATAGCAATGGAGTCGAATTCAAGGTTATTATTCAATAGAGAGGGTTTATTAGGTTGGGATATAGATGCCGGATTATGGTTTGTCACTACAAGTGAAAAGTGTGATGGGAAAAGGAAAATTTTAATAGGTAAAATAGTTGATCAAACCATCTACAATTTTAGAGAAATTTGCAACGGTGAGAAATCTAAAAAAAATTCAAACAAATTTCTATATCCTGCTGATATTACTGATATTGAAGTTACTATACCCTATTTTAAAGATTTGGAGGGAAACACTACCCCGGTTGCAAGTAACTTTAATTCTTCTGCAAAGAAAGTACAAAAAAGTTTGAAAAGGGCAGTAAAATTAAAAATGGATTATACAGAAGAAGATTATGAAGATGAAGATGATGATGGATCTATTTCATTACCAGTTCCAAAAAAGATGAAAATTAAATTACCGAAGAGTATAGTTATTGATCAAACAAAAGAGTCCACAATTGAAATCACGCCGGCAAAAGACAATTCTGAAACTCCCCAGGAAGTACCAAAGACTTATCAGGATAACCCTGATGATGAAGAAACAAGAACTTCAAATGATGGTGGGCAATTGCTAATTGATACCGATACTAAATCAGAAAGAGAATTAGAAACCTTAAAATTATTTGAACAGTTCCGGAATAAAATTAAGGGCAAGAAGATTTTAAATAGAGGGAATAAGAATCCTGGAATTTGAAAATATAGTTACTTTAAAAAAGCATGATGCATGGTATATAAATATAAAATAATACAAACAAATGATCTAAAAAGAAAGATACGTATGATGATGATAATGATGTTGAGGTTGATAATGATGTTGAGGTTGATGAAGATTAGTTCCCGTTCCAATAAACATATAATTATATAATTTAATTAAAGTCAATTAGCCAAGAAGAGCATAAAATGATTTGTAGGCTAGATCCAAATCAAATAGTAATTCTCTTGCTTCTGTATCTGTTAAAACAGCATCAACCTTCATTTTGTTAATTTTAACTATCCATTCAATTAGCTTGCCTCTATTTTCGAAATCTGATTGAGTTACTCTGTTAACTGATAATAGTAACTCTGCCATTAAAGGATGTAATTGATCTTTAGCTTTATAATTTAATTTTAATGCATCCATTATTGTAATAAAGTTACCTGTGGCTTCAGCGATATGCTTCCCCTTTGCGTTATTAGCAATGTTGCTACTGCCACCACTTTCTGCATTGGGAGAATTAGATTCAATAGCATGCTCTACAGTCACTGGAATACCTCTTTCTAATCTTGTTATGGCATTTGGAGCGACAATATTATACCTCTCTTTAAACGCATTTAAATCACCAAAAAGTCTCTGTAGATCTTCATTGTCATTAGATAAATACGTCCTGTACTGTATGAGAAGCTTATTCACTGTGCTTGTATACTCTTCATTACTAACGGAATCCTTTAAATATGCCTTTTCGACTTGATCAATAGCAATTATTATGGAATAGATATCTGATAAGGTTTCAATAGCTTCTTTCTCTTTCAATGAAACAGTATTTTCAAACAGAACTATTTCTTCATTTAAAGTGGAATGATAGTTTGGCATATTAATCATCAATCTACACTCCTTCGAATAATTATTATCTAATTTGTCGAATAATACTTGCTCTATTAGATCAAATTATTGGCATACTTGGCTGCTTAAATATAAAATTTCATTTACTTCATGTGTGAGATTTTTAAAGGGTCAAACGAATGCGACAAGAAAAACCCATAAAGGTAAACTATTAGTGAGATGACACACAACAACTATATTACAATATCGTATTATATATTAATATTTAACTTAATGTGGTGATGATTGGTAATATCTAACTTCAGTTATAAATAAAAGAATTTTTTAACCAGTAAAAGTGATATCTTTTCGTAGATACTTTGCACTAATAGCAGCTTTCAACTAAAATTTTACAATTGCGTTTTAGTTGCTAAGTGACAATTGAATTATATTTAATTTATTCTATCAATGGTATCCTTTGAGGTACTTTATGTTGTGTATCGTAAAGTATATTTAACTTTTGTGATGTTTTATCGTCTGTCCCATATACCATTGGTGGTAACGAAGGATAATCCAATAGATTTGTATGCTTATTTCTTTTAATTCCACCATAACCTTCATAAAATTGCGTCGCAAATTTTGCAGTTTCTCGTTCTTGATCAATTACTTGCTCGATATATTTGATTTGTGTTCGTGGCCATGGAGAAACATCAACCGGGTATCGTATTTCAAAATCTCTCCCATTACTTATTTTGAATTTGATATCTAATGCATGATTGATTGTATATAATTGACCACTTGTTGTTATGGATGTATGGTATTGAAATGGTATTAGACCATTCGTTTTATTTTGAAGTAATTTTGTATCCAAACTTTGGTTCATTTTTAAATCAGAATGATTTGGATTGTCATGTGGCACTTTGAATAAAAATGCAGGCTCCTGCATAGTTGTTTCAAACTCTTTGAAATATTCATTCTTGGTAAAGACTCTAATATCAGAAGATACGTTCACTGGATTAGAAGAAAGTACTTCACTTGTTTGATGAACTGCGGTATTCAATACATTTTCCCTGGAGTCTAGAATATTTGTATCATTTATTTCTAAGTATTCTTTTAATTCATAATTGATTGATTTAAGTTTTACTTTCTTATTAAAGATACCTTTTTGAGATGACGAAGAAATGGATCCACTTTGATTATTTTTATGTTTGATTTCCAAGTGTAACCGTAATAGATCATCTGTTGTAACACAAGGGTTATCGATGCTGACCATAACAACAAATTTCTTATCTGGAGAATAAAACTTCCTGCGAGTTGGTGGAAATAATTTCCTTGAAGCCAAATAGATATATCTTTCAACGTTAATTACTTCAATGTACGATTGGACAGAAGTATCTCCTTTTGAGGACTCCTTTTTGATGTTATTATAATGAACATTGCATTCTAGAAGTGTGATTGTTTTGCCGAAAGTATTATTAAAATTGGTCTCCTTAATATCATCTGGCAGCCCAATTGTTACAGGGATATCTATTCCTATTAGTACATTATCTGAAAGTTTGACGTTTTTTTTATAATGAACCGTAGTCTTTTCAAACTTTGGTTTAGAGCTAAAGGAATGGGAAGAATTGAGGGATTCTATCGTTTTCATAACTATCTCAATCTTTTCAATTCTGAATGGTTTCCCATCATTCGATCGTATTCGCAATTCACACTCGATTCTTGGTAAAGTATCCGGCAATCCTGGACACCCTCTTATAACAGAATTATAACTTGGTTTTAAAGATATAATTGGTTTGGTCATCCTTAACCTTGATATATAGTAGACTTCGCCAACTTTACTCCCTCTGTGTTCAAATATATATTATACCTTCTATTATACCTTCTATTATACCTTCTATTATACCTGATCCTGGTCAAAGAATATAATCAGCCTTATACAAAGACAACTTCCATCAAAGTTGAATGAAACGATTGAGATTCAAAGATGCTACTCTAAAATAATTAATGTTTTGAAATCTTGGATAGTTAGTTATAGGGCTTACTCCGAAGTGATAAAAGAGAAATTGAGAGAACAAATTATAAAAAGATATCAAGCTGAACAAAAGAGCATGAAAAGGTCTATTGAACTCGATATTTGTTTATATCTATATATAATTAGCAGGGAATTAATTTATTTATGAGAATTAAATATTATTGAAACCAGTTATAATACAAATTTGAAAATTTAAACTACAAGTTTATTCTTGGAAAGATATATAATACAAATCAGAAATCCCAATCATTAGTCGCCCATCTCTTCATCTATATCAGTGGGCAGAATCTCTTGTGCATGTTCAGAAGTATCCTGTTGTGAGCTTACAGTTGGTACATATTGACCGTTCTCTTCATTATATTCATCATCCACAAATTTTAACATATCACCGTTATTAATCAAATGCCAAACATTTAAATATGTATATTCTTCAATACATTGGCTCAGTTGTAACATAGTAAAACCTCTACCTCTTATGGTCTTGACGATATTATCATATGATAGAGTTCTTAAATCCTGACCACCTTCTTGAGCCATTTTTTTAATAACTGTGAAGATTTTGGTGGTTGGATTTTCTTCAGCTCTTGTGCCACGTCCCTTGTCATATAACGATTCTTTCGATCTATCCAATAATCTTAGCGCTTCAGAGACATCTTCAATATCTATTGTATCAGATAATCTTAACTTGGCTAGTGCCTGGGATAGTCTTATTATAGCTAATAAGGTTCTTGGGGTTGCTTGACCAAATGAGAATCTTGAATCCATATCTCTCTTAGAATCTTGTCTCATCCTAACATAATTACTAATCAAGAAATCGTTTATTTCTTCGCTCATAATAGGTCTCTTAGTTTTTGCAAAAGCAATATATTCTCTCATCAATGAAGGATCAACTGGGGTAAAGTCCAAATCTGGTTGTTTGCTGTTCATGTGAACGTAAGCAACATGTTCCGCCAATTTGGCATCTTTTTCCACATCTGGTAAATCAAGTAGCAAGAATAAAATATCAAATCTTGATAATAGTGCTGCAGGAAGGTTAATATTTTCTAATGGAGACAATCTAGTATTGTATCTACCGTACAACGGATTGGCAGCTGCTAATATAGATGTTCTTGCATTCAAAGTGGTATTGATACCAGCTTTAGAAATCGAGATAGTTTGTTGTTCCATGACTTCATGAATCGCAGTACGATCACTTTCATCCATTTTATCGAATTCATCAATGCAACAGATACCATTATCAGCTAACACTAATGCACCACCCTCTAAAATCATTTCATCTGTGACTGGATCCTTCATGACGGCTGCTGTTAAACCAACACCTGAGGAACCTTTACCAGTTGTATAAACACCTCTTGGTGTAATTTTACAGATAGCTTTCAACAATTGAGATTTGGCCACACCTGGATCACCCATCAGACAAATGTTAATATCACCTCTGATCTTCATACCATCACCTACTCTCTTTTCAACACCACCAACTAATAGTAACAAAAGTGCTTTTTTAACATCTAGATGACCATAGATTTCTGGGGCAATGGATTTAGCAAGAACTTCATAAACATTGCCTTGACTTCTGATCGATTGAATACGCTCATCAGATTCAGAATTCATTACAAATGATGAAAATTTCTTTTTATGTTGACGAACATATTGTGCCTCCAGATAGGTTTCTGTCAATAGACCGGCTCTTAATGCTTTAAAACCTGTATATGGTGATGGTAAGAAAATACCTGTAATATCGACGATGTCACCTGGAGTCATCGATCTAACTAAAGAACCATTTATGTGAATAGTCAAAGATCTTGGGATATGACCGACCGGAACTTGTTGTGACAATTCTTGGATTTTACACTCTTGGAATGCACTAAATTTAGAGGCTCTTGTACTCATAAATAATTGACCCTTTGTTTGGTTCTGTACACATTCTCTAGAGGTACATTCTGTCAATGGAGTAAAAGTCTTTGAGTGGACTTCTTGAAAAATTTCATAACCACATTGATCACAGGTATATGCAATGACCATGACAGAGGGCTTAACATCTGAAACTCTTGTTACTATACCTCTAACCGTAATCAATTTACCTAAAGAATTCCCTTTGATTTGTCTAACTGATAATGGTGCTGCGCTGGTGGATTTAAAGCGCTTTCTACGCATAGCATGTTTTTGGGACAAAGGTTTAAAATATAAAAAGTAACGTCTAGTTAAATTAGCTGGGAATAAATCAGCTTCTTCGGCAGCTGCATCTCTTAAAATGTCTATGGTAGAAGTAGGATCGGCATCATTTTCTATTAAGTTTTCACCTCTAATTTCGGTTTCTCTATCAGTAACCATCCTATCATTTCTTAATCTTCTTTGATTCAATATGACATCTAAGACATCATCTTTATAATCCATTTCTCTTGTAGGTAGGGGCATGATGCCATCAATTGCATTACAGAACAATTCGGTGAAATGATTGGCATTTTCTTCGATAGAGGATAATAAGTTAGATCCAGAGCTTACACCTGTAAAAAGCTTTTCAGCCTCATACTTAAAAATATCATCTAGTTCTATCACTACTGTTTTCAATTCTCTATTGGCGACTTTTTGTAACAAAGCCATATATTTCGGACCTTTTCCCACTCCATCTTCGGTAATATCCTCCATTTCACTACCATTATTTTCCTTTACTGCCACTACATCCTCTTTAAAGTGCAATAAAAAATCATCAATTTCAGAGGACAATTGATTGTAATCAACCGGCAGTTGAATCGAAGGTAATGCTACGTTCATACTTGTATACTAATAATTATATCCTCTAGTTATCTCCTTCCCTCTCTGTTATTTCAAATCACTACAACTAATATTATCAAACGTGATTTCTCCCCTTTAATAAAAATATGAGCCCAGTTTAAGATCTAAGTATTGAGATTAAACTATAAATCAAAGCAATGTCCAGTGAATCGATAATATAAAAGCTAGATCTCCAGTGACTTCCCTCAATTTTGAAATCTAGTTTAAAAAAATAAACAAACAGTAAAAAAAAAAATACTAATTGTTTTTAGCGATCACCTCTCACAAAACTGACAATTTCAACAAAACAGATCCTTTAGAAAGTAATTCTGAACCACTCGATCAATAATCTTCCTTGAGTGCCTATCCTTGATCGACCAGATCCTCTCATTCATGTCAGCTTTTATTACTTAAATCTTTAAATTTACAGTTTAAAGATTTCTTGTTGAGATGCCAAATTTTGAACTATTTAACATAACATTCGTCCTTAGTGATGGTCAATGAGAGTGTTTTGATCATGTCCTAAATTGGTAATAGGTTGGCATTGTATTTCCTAATTTGGAAAAGTAAAAGAATAATTGTATAATTGTATGTCCATTTTAGGACAATGGATAGACTTTTTACCGCTAAAATTCAAGACTATTTCGAAGATGCCAAAGGTGTCAGTAATTGCCAAGTGTCATTGATGAGGAAAGTGTCTGATTTATCATTAGATTATAATAAGTTCTAGTCTTCAAAGGAAAAAACACATGCCAGATCAATACAAAACAGTAACTATTTGAAATTAATCAAATTTGATATCGTATTCATATATACTTCTATCTATTTACATATATGGAATAATATGTTGGTGTTGGTACTCCTGGTATCATCTAGGTATTATGTTCACAATATGATAGTATTTTTTGTTTTTTTGGTTATATTTCAGTACATTTACTTTCTTTGTGAGTGGAAAGCACAACCAATTGTTAAGGGCAGATTCTCCAGTAATCGTATATCAAAATGCTAAATGATGTAAACCGTAGATAAGGTAACTTGTTACACCCATTTTTTCTAATTCTAAGAATTTCATCTGACTTAAAAATATTTCAGGATATCAATCCTTTTATATAAACTTCGTCAAATCTCAAATTCCAATTGAGAATAAAAAAGGGGTGTTCATTCTGTGAGTACCATTAATCATTTTCGGTTTCTCCAGTAGTATTATCAACTCTTGTAGTTTCAGTTGTGGTGTGTACCAGTTGCCACCAATCATATGGAGTCTTTAATAAATCTATATCATATAATTTACTCAAAACACAATCGGTATAATATACAATATGGCCTGGTAAAAACATCATTGTAACCTGTGCTAAACTTTTGTCATAAGCAAAATACATTATCATATTGGTGTATAAAGGTATTAACATTGGTGAAATGTTAATGCCACCTAATAGTTGTAAATTTAATCTATTTCCATTCTTTTGTAATTGATAATAAGTTAAATTATCATGTAATATTGTGCCTAAGGAATAAACCGGCGGAGTAAATATTGTCATATATATTATCATTAACGTCATCAAGAAAGTGACCCATAGATATCTTCTAATATTATTGAACGAATTTTCTAAATCTGATAATTGTAAAGTACTAAAATACAAGTTCACCAATGATGATATTGCAAAATCACCATAGTCAAATAATGAAAAAATAATTCTTTCGAATTGGCCCTTTTTGAAAACAAGATCAAAACTATACAATAATTTCATCCTATCCATTGCACCTGCTTTAATCATAATAGATTCTATTAAACAGCCAATAGTCCATATTTTTGTCACTAAAGGTATATCACCAAAGATGTGTTGTACAATAGCATCCATTGTAAACTAAATTATTAGCCCGATAAATCAATCGATCACACTTCCTTGTAACAAACTCAAAAAAAAAACCCTTTTGGCTCCTTGCAAACTTCGACTAAACTTATCCTCCTGTAAGCAACAGTCTGGGTTATAATTACGATCGCAATCACAACCACAATTAATATTTCAATCCAATACTCTTTCCTTAACCTTCAATCGTTGACCATTAACATTGATATATAACAAACCTATTTCTAATTGCTAAAGTTAGTTCGTTATACGCCCAATTTTAAAAATCACCAAAATCACGTGATTCTTTTTTTCACTCTCACCTTTACGAGAAAGGGAAACCTTTAAAACATCGAATCGAATACTTAAAAGAAAAGATATTTCGAGTTTCGAAACTGAATTTGATTTCAGAAAGTGTCACTAATGACAATAGGTACATGTATTTATAAATGGACATATTACTCCTTGATCTTATTTATTGATAATAAGACTTTATACACATAAAAGGTTAAGCAGGGATATATAAAACATAGATATCTAATTATTGATTCTTCTTAATGGTAGATATTAAAACTTTAGTTGAAGGCAAACCAATATGGTCAAGTGACTATGAAGATATAGTTCAGTCACCGTATAATTATTTAGCACAACAACCTGGTAAGAATTTCAGATCATTACTAGTTAAAACATTTAATCAATTCTATGGTCTTGATGAAGAACAAATATTGTTGATTGATAAATTAGTTGGAATTTTACATACTGCAAGCTTATTAATCGATGATATTGAAGATAATTCAGTTATTAGAAGAGGTATGGAAACTGCACATTTAAAATATGGTATACCGATGACAATTAACTCTGCTAATTATATGTATTTTAAAGCTATGGAAGTTCTCCAAGATATTTCAAAATTACATATAAAGGATTCACCGCAGATTGATCATAATGTATTATTGAAAGAATTGATGATTATATTTAATGAAGAATTGATAAATTTACACAGAGGACAAGCATTAGATATATATTGGAGAGATACCTTCCCTGAAATAATACCTGATGAAGATATGTATTTTAATATGGTTATGAATAAAACAGGTGGATTATTCAGACTAGCGGTCAGAATCATGGAAACCTTGAATGGAAATTCAAAGGATTCGAAATCTTTGGTACCTTTGGCAAATTTATTGGGAATTTTATACCAAGTTAGAGATGACTTACAAAATTTAACAGATCAAAATATGATTGAAAAAAAAGGTTATGCTGAGGATATATCAGAAGGCAAACTTTCATTTCCAATTATTCATGGTGTCAAATTTGAATTAAAAGAAGGCAAAGACAGAAAATTAGTAGACATTATTAAATCGAAAACGATGGACTTTGACATTAAAAAAGAAGCAGTGGATTATCTAGAGAATAAAAGTTATTCAATTGCATACACTTCAGAGGCTATCAAAAATATCTCTCAAATGATAATGAATGATGGATATATCCCTGAAGTGAATGAAAATTCTAAGAAAAATATCTTAAATATTGTCGAATACCTTTCACGTACTTAGTTATGCATTTTTAATGTTACAGTTATATATTGTATTTACTTAAAGCATATGATAAATTGATGTTATGAAATAAAGTTCGCTCTAATAATCATAATTTTCCCCATATTATATAACTCAAATTCCACGAACCACTATTCTTGCCTTGTTTTCAATGGCTTTTTTTACCTTCTGATCAGTATCAATCTTTTCACCGTCTGAATCTTGTGATTTTACTTTTAAGATAAAAGGTCCTTTCTCAATTCTCCTTTTTATTTCCTCAGTTAAATCTGATAACTTAGTATCAGGACTTAATCGAAGGGCAAAAATATCATCATTATAATATATCTTTATCCTTTGCTTTCCTTCATTTGCTGGGTTCCTATGAGCGTCTGATCCACTAGTCGATATACTAACTGTTGAGAGTCTTTCAAATAATCTTAAATCTTCCCCAGTCAAAATATTTTCAGTGTCCTCAATTTTCATTGCGTCAGATATTTGTCTCTTATGTTTAGATAAAAAATTCGAGACTGTTCTGGCGCTATTTTGAAATTTTAAATAATCTTTACTTTCCCTGTTTGAAGCAATCGATCTCCTTGATTTTGATGGCTTATCAATTTTACGTAAAACCTTTTCCTCATCAAATCCATTATTCTTTATTTTAAAAAATGATGTAACAACTGAAGACGTGGTAATCCTATCAGGTAAATTCACCAATTCATTCATAAATTCATTGAGCTGGTCTTTGATTTGGAATGCCATCGCTTCATTTAAGTCATTCACACGTCTAGGTAAAATAGGCAAAATCCTTTTTGATCTTTTACCATTCGAATCAATTATAGCTCCTGCTTCTGATGGAAACAAATCAGTCAACCTTCTATAGAATTTATAGCAATCATCATAAGTTCTTTTCAACGTTCTCACTTTACCGCTATAAAGTTCGCATCTAACTTGGAACCAATAATAATCCCCCTCGTAACTAACAGATTCAACACCAGTGGAATACATACCATCATAATCTGAACTCATAACGGAATGTTCATCCTCAGAAATCATGCTTGTACTTCTTGATTGAACTTGCAGTACTCCCTTCTTCCACACTTCCACAGTTGGTAAGTTTACTGATTCTATATCATTTTTAATGGTTGAGCTACTAGCATAGCCAGTTATTGGATCAATGATACTAACAAAATCAATTGGTATTAAATAAGGTTTGCCTGAGCTGTCTGTATGACTGGCAATGAACCATTCATCATTATGATGAGCATAAATAGTAATTTTATCACCAGCATTTGCTTCAAGCTCATCGGGTCTTTCAGGCTTGAAGTCATAAAGTACAATACCGGATAATGAACCAAATTTTAGACTATCATCATCATAAGAATCCGAATCTGAAACTGAAGATTTCAGACTAGTGTTTGTTATTGAAGGCGATAAAGGTCTTGTCCTATTAAACACCTCAAAATCTTTTTTTGAAACTTTACCAATTAAACCAGTAATTGGATTTGTTGCTTTGTAAGACCTTTCAGTTTCACTAATTACATAAAAGAAATCACCTTTTGAATAAGATAGACCCTTTGATGAAGTTGAAGTATGAGAATGTAATGCTTTTATTACCTTTTCTGGAGAAGACAAATCTTTTACGCCATGGTTTGAATTTTTGTTGCCATTTGTTGGAGTGGTAATCTTCGAACCATGATGATCCTTATGTTTCCTTGGAGATGAATTTTTTGAGCTTTTTGAATCATCGCTAAACCTCGCTGATGGAGTCGAAATATCTGAAACTGATACAGGACTCTTTGGTGAGTAATTGTCCTTACGTGTTAATTTCAAACCAAACATTCAAAGCTTTACAAGACAATTAGAAGTGTAAATAGGAATAGATAACTAAATAAATAGTAGTCCAAAAAAAAAGTTGAATAAAAAAAGATAAAAATACCCTTAAACCTAAGAATTTTATCTTAACACCTCAATATCTTTGTATTAATATTATAAATTCAATTGAAGTAAATTGTACTCTAACAGCTGAATTAAGTCAAATAAATTAAAAATAAGATAGAGCATATAGGTTGTAATAAAGGAAACTTAAATATAAACCTCAATTTTTGTTTCTATCATTCAAAGCTGACAGAAATTTTGAACAAAAATGAGACGCTTTTCCAATTAATATTACACACCCTCAATGATTATCACCACCTCCAAATAATGTAGATATTTTAGCCTTACTTGCTATTCAAGCTCTACATGTAACAATTGTTACAGGTCTTAATTTAAATAAACTAAATTCAATTACAAAATTCATCATATATAAGAATGATTCTAAAAATGTAGTCTCTTTATTTACAACATTCTTTAAATAAGTAAAATGGTTAATTAATCCAGTTTCGAAATTATCGTTCGAAACATGAAAAGTCTAAAGAAATGTCGCATAAAAACTCGACCTCTAAATTCGAAACTGAAAAGTAGGATGGGGAAAGAGGGAAGGGATATCCGAAAGGAACCTTATGTCTCTTACTCAGATGTGGTTTGTCTTGTATTGTCTTGTCTCGTCTTGTCTTGTCTTTCCTTGTCTTGTCCTTCCTTGTCTTAGCTGTCTATCGATTTTCCTTTAAAAAGGATTTTTATCGATAATAACCAGTCCCAATTAGTTTGACAACTCTAACTACCAAAGGGGACAGTTCACCTAGTAATGGAAAAATGTATGTAGTGTCAATTGAAAAGATACATGAACTCTTGTTTACATAAAATTGAGTTGGAAATATATGTTTTCTGGCGTGAGTAGATAGATAGATAGATAGATAGATAGAGAGTCGATATCAGAATATCTGGAACTGGTAAGTGACACCTGGTAGGAAGAGAGGAGGAGAAGGAGTATAAGGAAGCAAGGTAGGGTAGTTTCTAGTTTATACGACAGTTTTGAAACTAATAAGTCACTTTCGATTCAAATATTAATTTTTTATAAAAGTATACTTAGTATAATAATGTACAAACAAATTTATAATATCTTTTTTTCTTTTTCTGCCTTGATGGCAATGAATGTTTAAGTATTTATTTAATGGTCTTTATTAGATTAAAGTATTAAACATATTAGTTTAATTTACTAATCAATGCATCGATATCAACTTGGACAATTGGAGCTGTAGATGAATTTGAGGATTGACTTAGTTTAGATTGGTCTTCTTTTTGCTTTAGTTTATTCAATTTACTTAGTGCTGAAAAACCTGAGACTTCTCTACTCAATCTAAATGGTTGCAGGAAAAAATTAACAGTTTGGAATGAATCACCTAAGGTTGAGATTTCGTGAATTATATCTTCCATACAGATAATACCTTCAGAACCTAATTTATCTTCAATGACATTATTATCATTTAAGATAACTTCTTTTTGTTCATCATTTTCAGAAATTAGGATTCTACTTCTTTTTTGTATTAATGATCTAATTGATGATAATGATGGTCTACCAGTAATGACATATGGTGAAATAATTTTTAATAATGGGAAAACATTTTCAGTTAATTTAATGAAAACACCAGTATTTACATCAACTAATCTTAATAATGATAAAATCTTGAAAACTTTACTTGGTAACTTGACAGAATTTGGACCTTTAACTCTTATAACAAATAACAAAGTTTCTTCACCATCATATATAACTTTTTCTTTAATCAAGTCGTTTTCCTCTTCATCATCAACTTTAATATCTTCATCTACTGATTGAGAATTATCTCTTTCAGTAATTTTTAAAATAAAATTTTTATCAGTTGGCAAATGATCTAATTCGTTTTTAGATTTTTTCAATTCTAATTTTGAAATTCTTTTGATTCTTTCCTTTTCTCTTTCAGTAGCTAAAGTGTTTGTAACTAATTTTTCAATTCTGACGAATTTATTTTTATTTAGTCTTCTCTTTTTATCTTGTTCAATCTTTCTAGCTTTTGATAGTTCTTGCTTTTCTAATCTAGTTCTATCAGCATTTCTTCTCTTACGAAGTAAAATTTCAGGATTGGAATTTAATTGTGATGAAGACATTTTGAATTATTAGAATAAGTAATTTGAACTATGAGATATATCGATGTCAATGTAAAAAGAGAGAGATGCGAATACTCACGGAAATAATTCAATACAACTTCTTATTTATTGATCTATTTCAATAAAACTATTCTTTAAATACAATATCTGATAATATTCAGATAAAATAACGATATTTTGGTGAAGTTAAATCAATGAGTTAACCAACAGTTTATAATCAATCAGTAAAGTTCAATTAAACATTGCAATACAGAACTGAAAGAGAGCTCATCTCATCGCATAAATTATAAAATTTTTATTTTTTTCATCATGAAATTTCTTATTTTGGATGAGCTTTAAAATATTTACGTTTAAAATGATTATTCTATAAGAAACTACATCTCTGTCACGTGTGTATGAAAATTTGTCATACACGTGACGAATCCAAAGAAGTATTTTTCGATTATCCGGATAACGACTGATCTTACCCTCCCTTAGTTTTGGAAAAGTATTTCGCTATCAAAAGGGTACTACAAATAAGACATAGAATAAGCGTCTATCCAAAACAAACCATTTTGTTGACAAGTTTAAAATTGCAGTTTCCAATAAAGTATATCCTATCTATTAATATTCTCAACAGCAGAAATCAACTGGTCCCCCCTCTTTCCGCTAAAAGACGTAGAGTTTGTAACAAGTAAGTCTTCATGAAACTTTTTTATTTTAGATTTAGATCTTGTAAGCCTAACTTGAAGGATCCCTTTTTGTAGGGACCGATGCCAATATTAAAAATAATCATAATAAATATAAGGAATACTGTTTTTGGTTTTCCAATCGTCCATCTCTATGTATAAAGAAAGAGGTGAAATCACTCAAGTCAGAAATTTTGGACTCAATCACAGTTTCCAAGTTGAATATTTATGTGCAACTTCTGAAAACATTGTACCTGGATATATGATTCATGTTCTCTAATTATAATTGAAAATATATTACTACTATATTTCAAGACATTAACCATTTAATATAATTTTTTTCAGTTTCACTTGGCCAAAAAATCTTTGCGTCTTGCTATACAAGTTATGGTTAACATATTTATTGTCCTATATTGAAAATAGAGGTTTACATTTAACAAAAAGAATTCAAACAATTCATAATATTTGATGAATTATTAACATATGTTCAAAGTTTTCTTTGTTTTCTTGGTCATTCTTTATGTTTCTGGATTAGTGTGTTAGCCATATGCAAATGTAAGCTTAGGAACATTCATATCATTAAGAACAATTGAAAAATTATCAAATGTATATCTAAAGTAAGTATTGATAGAAATCGCCATTATTTCATGTTCAAAATTCTTTAATGACATCTGGTATTGGTTTCATTTAAACTTGGAATTTTAATCATTCCATTAATTGTTAGCTGGTCAGTAATTAGTTATTTATTATATGTTAGTCATGGGTTTCTATCTACAGGATTTTTAGACTTCTACTTCTGTTTTAAGTAAACTCTATATTTGTGGAATTTGTACTTATGATTTAAACATTTTTTCCATTTGTATGTATAATTCAGATTATACCTTTTTGTTTTAAATTGGAGGTTTGAAAATTTTTTTATTCATGACACCTAAAGACTCTTAAACATTTTTCTTGACTACAAAATATAAATATTTTAACAAAAAGATTACAAAACCTCAAAATGTATTTAATAAAAGTAACAGTATCAGGTTACTTTTAAGTTAAACCAAATATAATGGGAATTTACAAGCTGTTGTATTACTATTAAATTACAAAGAGTGTCACTACTCTAATAATCATGGAATAGATATGTATTGATTCCTAGATTGAATCATACTTGAATAATTAATGCTAATTATCAATCGAGCTTCGTGAGGTAAACTATTATCATCAGAATGACAGACCTGTCTGTCAGTTTCAGTTCCACACCAAATTAAGTTATAAATCTGGTTCATAAATCATGTGATACTTGATAATCAAATTAAATCACAAAACTTTGACAGGGCCAAAATTACCATAAAGAACCTTCGGGTAGACGACAGGCTAATATTTATTCATTAAAGAGCAGAACCATGAGGGTAAGATACTCTTCGGAATAAGAATTTTTAGAACTTTAAGTTTTTTAAAAGTTCTTTTTTTCTATTGCTAGTTTTCGATAGTAGCCAAATTTGCATAGTCAAACATAGTGTCACATTGGTTTTTGGATATAATTATTAAGAAAATTTAAAAGCATATTTAAAATGTGGATAATTATTATTAATTTTAATTTTAAAATTTGTAAAATACGAACAAATTAATTTTTGATGTCAAACATTTATTTATTCTCAATATGTTTCGAATAGGAAAGACAGCGCTATTCTGTTTTTCCAATGTTGAGTATACAAGGATTATAATTTTATTGGTAAACCCAAAACTTCTAAATAGGGAAATATGCGGATGGCTATTTTAATATTTTTCATGTTTTCTTTTGAAAAAATGTTCAATTGAAGTAATTAACAAATAATCTAATTTTGACGTAATATCAAAGCATTAGTTGAAATGAATGCATGTACCAACCTATTCCCCCCATATGGCTAGAGCGACTCTAGCATTTTATCCAAATTACGAGGTATTGTAGGTATGGCTAACCTAAATACTTTCCTAAAATGTAATTTGACAACATTTTCTGAGGACAAGTACTACCACAGCACATAAATTCACAATTGCTTTTTATTGATTTTTACGCAATGTAATTTAAATGTGATAAGATGTTACTAAATAGGATGTAAACGTTTTCTTGCGACTGCAGTGAGTTCAAATGAGCTAAACAAGAAGCATAAAATGACGAATAAACAACAATGTAAGAATATAATTATCTTGGCAGCATTGGTTAGAACCTTATTCATTAACTGTACATTAATTCTTTACATTAATGAATAGAGATAAGCAGCAACTAATTTTGATACTCTCAAGAGTTGAATTACGTCATATAAAAATTACTAAACAACTACAAACCCGGGAATAATAAAATTCCGGTAACAATAATTACAAAAGTTTAAAATTTGTTGAAAACCGGAATAAATCGGACCCAATCGTTTCTTTTTACCTATGAACTATTACTGCACCAAATAAAAATAACGTATTGTTAAAGCACTTATATGATATTTTTTGAAGTTGCTGTATTAAGAAAACAAATAATTAAATTAGGCAAAAGTAACGATAAATGGGATTTTAGTTCACTTAGCTTCTCCCACCTGGTTGTGTATGGGAACGGGAAGTAAAAATCGGAACACCAACCTGTTATTTCCTAAATTGGTTCTCACATGTTCTTTACCAAAAGTTTAAACGAATCTTTGAACCACTACGGCCTTCCGTCTCCATCACGAATATCTATTCAAAAATTTGGTTTTCCTCTTCCATATCCGAAAAATAAGAAACGATTATTTGAACATGCCAAGAACTTTTAAAAAATTCTTACCAATTTACCTTAGTGCAACTTTCTCCAATTAGGTACCGTACAGAGAATAAAATTGATAGCTAATAGCAATTGTTTGTTTTCTCTTGATTTTTACTTAAAAGATAGGATGCAAATCAATTTCGTCGTTTGTATTTTGCCACTGGTGTTTCTCACAAAATGATTTTGTTGTATTGTGGATGCTCACTATAATTCGTCGTACTTACTTCACTTGACAATCTTTACCAATTGAGCGTCGATTTCTTCGTTTCTTTTTCTCTTTTTCGTATTTTATATCTTGCCCGGTTAAATTTTGCTAATATTAGATATGAGAGAAACCTCCATACAGGACGTTAGCTACAAAGGTTTCTTTTGATGTTGGATATTTTTCGACTAGCATCAGATTTAATAAAAAGCACAGAGATATTTAATAGATATTGCTTTAATTAAACTCCGATTATTCAATGATGTAGAAGACTTTTGAATACTGTATGCAGGTAATTAAGTATGTATTTTCATTTCTATCATATGATTAATTGAAGGGCATTGTGTTCAGTCCACTTTTCCTAGAGAGAGAGAGAGCATTGCAATGCCAATCCATCATCTTCCTACCAATTATTCTGCACTAAAATATATTTTCTAATAATAATGTAAATTTAATGAAACTAGATTTAAAATTTTTAGTTTAATTTAATTCCATTTCATTTGCTTAAGAGATGTATGCATAACCAAGGGTAATTTCACTGTTGTCTATGAGCTTAGAGTTATTAGGATAATATATCCTTGTGAGGAATGCCCAATTTAGAAAGTCGATAAAGATACTATTTTATCATGAACTCAGCAGCATTATTATGTAAAGATGTTTTTAGATAAGTTACCTTGAAGACACGCTTATTTCAGTTTTTTATCATACCTTACATGCAACGGATTTCCTTTTCGGGATTGCTTACTATTTCTCATCGACTTACCATATTAGGTTCCATTTCTTGTTTCCGTTTAATTTTAAACTTTATAAAATGGTTTTTATAGAAACTGAGACACTTGTTCACGAATGTGACACGTTATTTCAGAAGTAAAAAAATCCTGCACCCAGCTATCATATTCCATTACGAAATTATAACAACCAAATGATTTTCAACATAATAGAGACCTTATTCAGGAGTAGATAAATTATCCTTCATCACTTAAAATAGATTTTGTCAATTAAAAAAACATAAAAATAAAAAAAGTGGTCCAATTATTAAGAGTCAAAGTTACTATTGAGTTATACCTAATACATTTTAACTACATATTCTAAAAATATGTATTAGAACTCGTTTTTCTTTTAATTGACCAATGTCATTTTTTTTACTGCGACAGTAATTACAAATACTCTCCCTCCCCCAAACTTAAATAATTTTCTGTAAGAAATGTCTAATAAAAATACTCAAAAGAAAAAAATACTCAATAATTATCATCATGACAATTGTTGATGTATTTTTAAAATATTAATAGATGAGGTCAAATATTTACATTTAGATTAACTTTTGAACTCATGAATTTTAACATTTATACACGTGGAAATGTCGAAGAAGTATAAATAAACATTTCAATGTGGAATCCAAGTTTCTAATCAATAAGGAAGCACCAATTATATTTGAGATTCCAAAATAATACATAGGCCAATCAATCAATTTTTGCCTCTGCAAAGGCATTTTTATATTTCATAGTGTTGATCTCAGAAATTTAAGTAAAAGAAGAATTCAAAGTAACGAAATCGTATTGATACGAACCAACATAATTCAAAGCAGTAACTAAAGATCTATTAATTTACTTCTGGGTCAATATCGAAGGCAATAAAGCACAAAACATATTTCATTGCTCTGAGTTTCTTATCATTCTTAATTTTGTTTCCTAATTAAGACACAAGCTATTGCAGAGGAGGAACATAGCTTGGTTATGACCTTCCATTAGGATACATAAAAAATAACATTAGTTAGAAACGTTAAGACCATAAATGGAAAGTAAGTTCCAAAAATAAATATTGACCCAAATATATTATTGAAGAATATCGCGATGCAACTACTTTCTATTTAGGCTTCCCTAGAAAAGAAAATTTTTTTTCTCCTTGAAATGCTTCTCTTATTGTATTTTAAATCAAAGTACGGAGAATGACAGCATCGAATTAATATCAACATATCGAGAAAGGAGAAACCAAAGTTATAATTAATTTTGGAAATGGCAACCATCCATTTTTGGTACTAGTAACCCACTAAAAGAAAAAAAACACAATAAAACAAATAATAATGCCATTTATGACATTGCAGAACTGGCTAAAAATCTAGTAGCCAGCCGGTTAATAAACCCATTCTATAAACATCTTCCTCTGACTCTTGTTATAAAAATTTTGAATTAATCAAGAATAAGACTGAGAAATATCCGTACTAGAGAAAAACATATTTAGAAAAGAACACTGTGTATTTTCCCATTTTAACAACGATTTCTTCATTGAAATTAGTAATGTTAATTTTAGTCATAGAAAGCAGAGATACGCTGACAGCTAGCAATGAAGAAAAGCAAATTAGCTATTCCCCTCTTTAATTAATCAATTTAGAAAAACATGAAATGCTAAATGTTTCTATAGCAGAGAGGATTAAAGAAGTAAAACTGAGAATCAGATTGATTCTACAAAATTATTATCATGACCCCAAAGCTCCTTTTGATCTATAGCGATGAGTACAAGCTAAAATAATAATAAAACGTACCGGCCGGGAGATGGTTAGAGTAAAATACATAAAAAGGCCCTCATATTTCATCAATGAGAAACCTAGCAGGCAAAGCTCATACTTTGGATACTTGGATCAAAGAGAAATTGCAAATTCTATTTTTGTAACGGTGAAATATGGAAGGGCTTGTACTTTCCTCCCTCTTTCTTAACTTAATCTTTAAGCCACCCCACAACCCAGATTCTTGGCTGGAAAGCAATATCCAAAGTACCTTACAAGATAGCAATATACATAGATAACTTGAGAGAAGGATATTGTATCTACTGGAATGCTCTTGAAGTTTAATTTGTTGAATTAGAAACTGGAAGGGGATGGAAGGGAGATTGTGGTGATGATGGTGAAGAATAAGAAGAAACCGACAAAATAAGAAAGGTTGCTGCTTGGATACTAAGGTCTTCGTTTTTTTTTCCCATATTGCTTCGAAAAGAAACAAACAAAAGGCAGGTAATGTTACGATAGACGTGGAGGTACCGCATCCCTGGCACCATATCATTGGCAAATTTTACGCAATATGCATAATATGCTTGTGAGAACCATAGAAAGTTGTACAGAAAAGCTAAGGTACTAGAGACCACAATCAAAAGGTAGGTAGCCAATTTAAAAAAAGACGAATAGAAATCTAAAAATGGCTGAAATTAGGAGATATGAAATGATATTAATAATAATAATAATAGTAATAAAAAAAACTATTGTTCCTTTTTGGATTATGTGCTTTGAGGTTATTCAGGTCAGATAATAATTATAAATTTTTTGCATTTTCTATGTCTGATAACGGCAGCCGTTCAAGGAACAACGATGATAACCAATCCAATTCTATATTCACTTCTCTAGGGGTTAGTTACCGGAAATTTGGTATTTCGTTTTTTTAACGTAATATTTCAGAAATGTCGTTATCAGCAGACGTAGGGCTGTGATTCTTCTTTTTGTAATTTTAGTAAGATTAATACATTTGTTCTTTTCTTGTTTTTGTCTTCGACATGTTCTTTTTATGATCTTGAGGTTCTATATTTTAAAGTAGGAAATAAAAATAATTAAAATTTATAGTGAAGCAATGCCTAGCCAAGAAAATTATTTTGGAATAGGGGCCATAAAACAACAAGAGAAGTTAAAATAAATCAAATTCTAGTTCAAGTATTGCATGCCATAGAGAAGTCATAAAAGACACATATACCGTACTTATATCTTTTGCTCTCCTCAGTTTATTAATGGTGAATTTATTTTTAAGTTGGAATATACTACTAGATATTATTCAATTAATTTAAATTTTTTTATTATCATATTGATCGTAATAAATAAATTTGTCCTCACAATATTTGCATATCAAGCAGAGTAACGTAATAATAACCATGATTGTCAAGTAATTGAATTTCCCATGAACGTTTTTTTATAATTAATATTTCCTTTTAAAGATTTTTTTACTGTCACCAAGACTCACCATTGCGTTACCTAGCGCAGTACAAAATTGATTTTATGCACAACGCAAGCAATTAAAATCTTCCAATGCAATGGTCTGCCAGTTTTGGATTCAATCAGATTGTTTATTTACATCAACTAGACAAGCAATAAAAAAATGAACCCATAAAAGTTTTTGGTCTCGTAGAGATATCTTTTAGAACACCTACACTTTTTCTTTCTAACCCTCCCATGACATGAAGTTAATTAATCATATCTACATGTTCATTGTTTCATTCGGACAAATAGGATTTAGTCTGATCCGATTGAACTGAATTAGAATTGGATAGGAAACATAAAGAATTAGTATTAATAATTTTAATACATTTTTAGTTAATTGAGTTTTCCTTGCATAGTAATAGGTTTATCTCGGTTGTTCCGCTTTTCTGACAGACCGTCCCCGCCTAATTTTCTATTGCTTAGTCTTTTCCCATTCCTATTTAACAACAAGAAATAAAGATTTGGTAACTACGGCTAAGACACGACCAATAGTTCATCTCTCAAGGAAGTAGGAGGAGCACGTCAATTTTTAAACATATATAGAATTATGAAAACACACTTTGTGAGCTATGATACTTACTGACAAAAAACAGCAAAATATCAATATTAACAATTCTCATTAGTAAAGAAACTAGATAGATAGCATCTTTCTATATTGAACCTCAATTCATGCATCCCACCCGCTCTTTCGTAATCCCCTCTTAAGCCATTACTTTTGTTTTTATTCTTTGGGTTCATTCTATTTCATGGGTACCAATCGTCTCTGTCCAATAATTTTATCAATCGTGTATATGATCTGACAAACGTTACTGTTGTGATTGTGTTTTTGTTACGCCGTTGTTGCTACTGCTAGAATCATATTTTGATTCCCCTTGCTGCCATAATTCCCCACCCTCCCTGGCTTTCACTATCGCCATCACCATCACCATTACCATTTTTTTTCTTGTTTCCCTCCAGCATTATTATCACCCTAGTTCTATCCCTTCGCACCAGCACCTGCACCTGCACCTGCACCTGCACCTGTAGCAGAATCTACCACCACTACTGCCACAATATCCCTGCCTATCCATTTTCCCCCGTCTGCACTCGCCCGCTCCCCAAGACCCGTCAAAGGAATACATTTCCCTGGTACACGCATTTTTCCTTCCGAAAGAAACTGGACCCAGGCTGAACATCAAAGAAAAAGACAGACACGAGCAGTAAAAGCAACGAACATATGCTTAATTCCATAATAATAACACAATATTTTATTATTAATCTCCTATCGTTCCGTATCTCTCTCTCTGCCCCCTCCCTCCCCCCTGTAGGAATCAATGAAAAATCTAAGAAAAGTACACTGAGGTAAAATGAAGAAAAAAAAAAGAATTAGATATAAATCAAACAATACGCTACTGGGCTACAGCTTTTGAAGGAGTGGACTGAAAGAAAGAGAGAAAACCACTAAATTTTCTTCAAAATCGGTCGTTGTCGTTGTCGTTGTCGTTGTCGTTGTCGATGTCGATGTCGATGTCGTTGCTGCAACAGCTAGCAACTCTCTACCTCCCATCCCCCCGCTCCCCCCCTCCACTGACTCTTTTATTTTTAAACCAATCTGATCCAATCCCACTTAATATTGAAATGAATATTTCAATTTCAACGTATCTCTTTACTTTTCATTTCATGTTTCTACTGATATGTCACTCTAAAATTCTTTTTATGGCAACCATCCGTAAAGGAAAAATTTAAAATATGTATTTATTTTTTTAGTTTCCTTCTTTCTGAAATAAACGTCAATGCTCAAGAAAACTAGCTATATCCTATATACTCTTCCAATTAACTGGAACTGTTAAGAAATGTAGTAAGACTTTATTTTACAACTTACTAAAATAAACATTTACATCCCGTTTGTTCTAACTATCACACTATTATTAGTTATATCTTATTCTCCTACTTGCTTGGCTCAACTCAGCTCTCCTATTCTTTTTAGCTTTTGCTTTTGCTTTTACTTTTTTTTTCCTATTTTCCACTTAATAATAATTTTATAAATCATTAGCTCTAAATGATGTTGAATATTATTAAAAATCCGGTAAATTTGACTAATATTGTTGAAATCACACTATACTTTCTGAACAGACCTTTAAATTTTTCATTTACAAATCGAATTCCTATTTCGAACTAGCTTAAAAACTCTCTTTTACTTATTTTATTCTATTTTTTTTTTTGTTACTATTCTCCCTCTCTCTTGTTCTTGTTAATTGCTTAGTTAGTACCCACATTACTTTTGAAATTTGATCCTATTTATTATATATACTGGTTTTTGCATCTGTGCTTATGCTTCTCTAGTGATTAAAACAAATTTAGTATCTATTTTATCTCTCTTCTGTAATAATATTTAAAATTTGTATATGATCCATGTTTAATATTAGCGATGGTGATGAGGTGTCTAGTATTTAAGTTAAAGGTTCTGTCTGTCCTTGGGGTGGCTCATTCCACATTCATCTTGATATCTCTGTCAATATAGTTGATAGTGGTTTCTTTTTTATCATTGATGCTTGTTAATAAATTTTTCTTCTTCTTCTGCTTCTTCCCTTTCTGCCTTTTGCTATTACTATTAACCATAGTTTAGTATTTCAACTGTTTCTAGATTTTTCAATTTTCTACTTTCTGATCTTGATTTCAGAATTTATATATATATACATGCCTATTTGGTTTTTGAATCAATCCTTGAATCATTTTGTTGTATTCTATAATTCCGATTAATACTGTTTTCATTTCAATTATACTATCTTTATATTATCTGTTTTACTTGGCCTCATATATATATATATATACATTTACTTGTGTAATACAATTTTACAATAAATTAAAAAATTAGAACTATAGGAACAACTACAAAAACGAAAAGACATCAAGTTAATTTCAAACTATTATATCTTGACGACATTTTTTTTATATTTAAAAGGGTGACGCTATACTTGTAAACTATTGATATTTTATTTCAATCATCAATTAAACAAAAGTACATTATTTCACCTGTATTGCTGTTTCTACCAAGTTAACAAAGATATAATTATTGAAAAGAACAGTCAAAAAACATTACGATAACCTTATAAGCACATATAATAATAATAATAATAATAATAATAACATTTTTATTAGAGGGAATTATATCCTTTTTTTATTTTTACCAAATTTTAAATGAATACTACAAATTACCCTCAAGAGACCGCTAATGCATGCTGGCCTGTGTCCGCTACTGCAACTACAACTACTACAACTCAACCAACCAATTTAAGATCAACTGCAAGAATATTTAGTACTTCAAATGGTACCCATGATTCTTTTAGAAAATTGGATTCCAGAGTAACATTACCAACCTTTTCAAATATCTCGGTATCTGATCCCTATAACTACCACCATCGTCACCAGCAACAGCAGCAACAACAACAACAGCAACACTCACAACAACCTCAACAACAATATGTGCAACAGCAACAGCAACAACAACACCCACAACAACCCACTAGGACTTTATCGTTAGGCCAGAATTATTCTAAACCATTGTTACCGTCAATGATGCAGAGTAATGACTCAAATAATGTTGCTGTCACTCCTACAAATAATAACTTGTTGGTGGGAAATCCAGCAGTCTCACCATTGATGTCACCTGCAAACCAACAGGATCTGACTTTCAAAAGTTTTCATCCAATGCCTTCAATGCACCAGCACCAAGAGATCGCTCAACACTACCTACCAAAATCTGCCACTATCCTATCCCCTACTGATCATCAGTCACACATGTCTGCTATTCATTCAGGAATCCCAATAACCTCTCCACCAACTTCTCGTAAGAATACTCAAGAGCTAATTGCTAAGTCAATTGCAGAAAAATACAAGGATAGGCCTATCTCTAATTATATCACTGTTGTTAAATCTGCTGAAATGGATTACTTAAATTTGAACCCTTCTGTACATCCAAAATCTGTTATTCAACAAGCTGAACAAGTTAGAAGAAGAGAGAGACAAGTTTATGCATTCATATGGCTAATGCAAAATTGTACCGCTGACTCAAATAGTTATGTTCCAAGAGGTAGAATTTTCTCACAATATGCCACATCCTGTGCCAAAAATTCTTTAAAACCATTATCTCAAGCTTCATTGGGTAAGTTTATTCGTTCATTATTCCCAAACTTGAAGACTAGAAGGCTTGGTATGAGAGGTAAATCTAAATACCATTACTGTGGTTTGAAGTTGGTTAGTGATAACGGACACCCACCATCTACCGTTATGTCACCTTCTTCTTCATCGTTATCATCTGTCAGTTCTGGAGCAAATAGTGCTGGTACAACTAATTCTGCTACTTCAAGTTCTGACATGGGTGCAAACACTTCATGCAACACTGACTCTCAAACACGATCACATCCTGTTCATGGCATGCGTTCAAAATTGAATAACGAAATCAAGATAATTAGCAGCTTGCACTCTCCAAACTCCATCCTATCTGATAATTCTCCAATGTTTGAAGACAATGATTCCAATGTTAGCACTAACCATTCCAACAAGAATCATAGTGAAGATGGTTCTCCATTATCAGAGGAGATTCAATACGAAGAAGATGACAATTTTGAAGATGATGAGGTCGAGGAGGATGATGAACGTGATTTAGCATTCCGCCCAGATGCTAATGGACATGCTCGTGCTTCAAGAAGTATGAAGAATAAGGATAGTTTAATTAGCATTGATATTCCATACAGCAGTAATTTGTTTCAATCTTTAACTGCCTTCGAGGATATCAATACTGGTTCATTTACGCTAAAATTTCCAAAGATATCTATCGACAAACTTCCTAACAATGTCGATAGTGATGTTATATCTTCCATCGAATCGCTTTATAGCGTTCATTGTAACACTTTACACCAAAATATCCACAATATGAAATTTGATGCGGAAGCTCAAAGTTGTTTGTCAATTTATAACAATGGCTTGCTGTCATCTCAACTGTACTATTTATTTATTTCTGATCAGTTATGTGATTGGATATGCGAATGTGACATGATAACACATAGATCTTTATTAAGATATTATACTAAGTTAATGTTAAGTGAAAAGGTTGACACAAACAAGATAAATAAGGAGACATTATCAAGACTAGAACAATTTTGCAAGGAGTATACATCTGTATTAGCAAACAGCATTACAGATTTACCAAAGCCTATTGTTGATAGGAAATTGGAGATTGCAAAGAAATTTTCTGAGTTATTAAATACTTTGGTTACTTTAACCAGAGTATCTCAAAGTTTT
Source organism: Vanderwaltozyma polyspora DSM 70294 (assembly GCF_000150035.1). Lineage (NCBI taxonomy): Eukaryota > Fungi > Ascomycota > Saccharomycetes > Saccharomycetales > Saccharomycetaceae > Vanderwaltozyma > Vanderwaltozyma polyspora. The sequence goes on from NW_001834608.1 coordinate 39,825, forward strand.
TCATTACAGTTATCTAATTGCAATCCTGAAAATATGACAAAGGACATTCTAGTTGACAAAATAAATTTTGATAATTTATTAGAATTTGCAGGCTGTTCTGATATAGAAAGGAAGGAAACAATCAAAAATTTTATTTTGGAACAAGTACTATCGATTATGAGTCACCCAGTATGTGGATCTGAAGATCACAAGATTGAACCAAGTGAAATTTTATCAAGAATGTTTAAGTCACATTGTGAATTCTATTCTAATTTCACAGATCTTCCCGCAAGTAAAATAACTTGGACTTCAACTAAATTTGCTGATTCCTCAATGAGTGAAATTATTATTAAAGCTAATGAAGTTGTTGTACCATGGTTGTATTACAACAATATATGTCACCATTTATCATACTTCTTGTTGGAAGCCAATTCATTTTTATTTTAATTAATCCAACCATAATTCAGTGTTTTATGGTTGCGTGGTTTGCGATTATTATTACTATTATTATTGTTATTATTGTTCCTATATTTTTATTTTCTATTTATTTATCTTCTTTCTCCACCACCACCAGTCCCATCACTGCTACTACGATTAAGAAAAGAGAAACCAAGATATTTGATACAGTGGCGGTTGCTAATTGCTATTATATCAATAACTTCTAACCTTATTTATGCATGTTATCTAACAAATGGGAAGACCTATAACGTTAAGATCTAATTAAAAAAAACATTATTACAGAAAAAAAAAACTTATGAAATAAAATTCAAATCAAAAATTCCCCTCGAACAATGAAATAAATGATAATAATAATGATCACTATTAATTTCTCTGCATTACAATTTTTAATTAACAGTTGGTTTGTAAATATTCTTATATATTAAAATAAAAGATACATAAATTTTAATATTAAATTTCTAATATCCCAAGTTTGTATTAGATTGGATAACGTTGATTCAATACGTGTTATCAGTTACTGACATCAACAACGATATGTAGACTATTAGCTACTTGGAGTTATCTTAGTGTTACTTTGAACTTTACAATGCTATGTTATAACATCTCATCTGATCTCATCTGATCTCATCGCATTGCATTGCATCTCCAGATTGAAACTCGTTTCGGAATGATTCTAGAAGCTTCTAGAAGAATTTAGTGAAGTTTCTGTATGCGAGGAAAAGAAAAAATGCGGTGATGCCTTTTTTGACTATAATTTTTGGGAAATAAGGATAATGCAAACTAAAGAAGTTGAAATATATAAAACGAGTAGTTTGTACAACTAATATATGTATTTCTAAAATATTGGTACTGTTATATTATTCAATTATTTATTGCTATGTTGTTATAATTTTTTCTCTCTCTCATAAGATCCTTTCTTGTTAATTGTAAAGATTTTATTTACTTCTATTTTCAAGACACTAAAAAGATAATAGTAACATTGAAGATTTGTATTATTGTCAATAACTTTGAATCCAATTGGTTAATTGTTTCAAGGGCAAATATTCGTGAATAATAAATTTTATTAAGGTATTTAATTGTTGCTTATTTTTAAAGATTACTCAATTTGATAATACCCAATATCTAGGACTGCAAACAATTCAAAAGAAATAATATAGTTCAATTTTTCCTATTTGATAAGTTAAAACTTACGTGCATCGATTACATAACAGATTAAAACAAAACGAAAAATGGTTAAGGAAACAGGTTTATATGATCTTTTAAACGTTTCTCCTACTGCTAATGAACAAGAAATTAAAAAAGGTTATAGAAAAGCTGCTTTAAAGTATCATCCAGATAAACCTACTGGTGATACTGAAAAATTTAAAGAAATTAGTGAAGCTTTCGAAATTTTAAGTGATGCAGAAAAGAGGGAAGTTTATGATCAGTATGGTTTGAAAGCTGCTAGAGGTGAAGCTCCTCAATTTGCTAATGGTGGTGCTGGTGGGTTCCCAGGTGGCGGTGCTCATACTTTCACTAACGATGATGCTTTCAATATTTTCTCTCAATTCTTCGGTGGTAATGCAGGTGGTCAAAACGCTAATTTCAATTTTGGTGGTATGCCAAGTGGCATGGGAGGCATGCCAAGATCATCTAGATCTAGTTATACCAATTTCGGTGGAATGGGTGGTATGCCAGGTGGTATGCCAGGTGGTATGCCAGGTGGCATGGGTGGTGGCATGGGTGGCATGGGAGGAATGCCAGGTGGATTTGGTGGTAGCCCAAGAGAAAGTCAACCTGAAGAAGTTGTTCAAGTTGACTTGCCTGTCAGTTTAGAAGATCTATTTGAAGGCAAAAAGAAAACTTTCAAAATTGGTAGAAAAGGACCAAATGGTGAAGCTGAAAAGGCACAAATTGAAATTGCATTAAAAGCGGGGTGGAAAGCTGGTACTAAGATTACTTATAAAAACCAAGGTGATTATAATCCATCCACTGGAGGCAGAAAAACTTTACAATTTATTCTAAAGGAGAAACCTAACACAAACTTCAAAAGAGATGAAGATAATTTAATATACACTCTACCGTTAACATTCAAAGAATCCTTATTGGGATTCCAAAAAACTATAAAGACAATTGATGGTAAGACGTTACCGATCTCCAGAGTCCAACCTGTCCAACCATCTGAATGTACGACATATCCAGGTCAAGGTATGCCGATATCAAAATCAGTTGGTCAAAGAGGTGACATGATAGTTAAGTTTAAAGTTGGATACCCAACATCTTTAACTGAGGATCAAAAGCGCGTTATCAACGAAAACTTTTAAACTTGAAGGACTTTTATTATAACTGTTTTGTTAATGTCGTGGTGCCTTAAACCAAAGGTGATCAATCAATTCATTTCATTTCAATTTTTTTTTGTTTTTAGTTAAAACAATGACTACGAAAGAGAAATGATCAAGTGACTAACAAATGAGCAGAGATCAAGAAAATTCAAATAATCAAACATGCAAGCGAAAAAGCAAAAAAAACAAAAACAATAAAAACACCAGAGATACAGTGTATATTATTTTAACGTCTTTAGGGAAACCATGATGATGACCATTCCCACTTAATTATTAATGAACTAATCAAAGTGTGATTAACATTAAATATATATAAAAATGAATTCATTCATTAAAAGTAAATAAAAATAAAAATAAAAATAAAATAGTACAATAGAATATAATATATTATCGATATAGAAAAAACACGACAACATGTATATGTATATTATTAGGGTTTATCAGTATATTTTTAATATTGATCGTTGTAGAAATGGATATTTCCAAAAAATCTTGAAGATGTTTAGTTTTCCAGTGCAGAAGGAAGGTGGTGGTTAGGGAACTATGATTGGGATTGTGTGATATAGACAGGGTTGTAATGTAATGTAATGTATATAAAAAAAAGACAGTATCCGATTGAGAGTAAGTAGAATTTAGTATACTAAAATAGAAATAGAATTATTGTTTAATAAAATAGAAATAAAATAGGAATACGAAGTTTCGTAGGTTATGCGATCAGGTCGTACAAAAGAGATGCCAGCATCGCTCAGTGATGAACAAGCAATATCTCGTTGAACCAAAAATAGCAACGATCTCTCGAATTATTTAGTTCGAGGACAGACATTCTCCGATTGGGAAAGAGAGAGAGACAGAGAGAGACAGAGAGAGAGAGGTTAGTGATAAATGGCATCCTTTGCAAGCAAGCAAGCGAACAAGTACAAGACGGTATTATGCAACCAAAGGTTAAGAGAGGGATATGTTCTGTTTTATTTTAATTCTATTTTAATTCGTTTTGCTTTAATTTATTATGTTATATTATGTTATGTTATGTTATGTTATGTTATAATTGTATTTGGGAATGAGAGTGTTACTGATGGATACTCCCTTGGATATGTATTTTTGCAGAGATGCAAGCATAATAGACAGTTTGCGGTTGTGGCTAGAACACCAATGGATCTGTAGCGGTTGAGCGAGGGGACCAGGCAACCAGATCCATCGGTTTGCAGAAGTCGAGGCCTAATTGTTTTAGAAGGATGGAATTTCTGAATGTAATGTCAAGAATAGTGTTGTAAATAATTGTATACGTTTTTATGCCAGCCGAGGAAGTGATTAGTGATTAGTGATTAGTGATTAGTGAGTATGAGATTGAGTATTGTATTGTTTCAACATAGTTTAATACGAATGGATTGTAAGATCTATGACACCAGATAATAAGTGTTATTATCGTTCATACTTATAAAGAATAATAGTAATTACTATTTGAAACAATTGTATAGTATTGTATATTATTTACTTACTTTGTACATTAGAAGAAGGGAATATAGAACTCTTTAATTAATAAATATACTTATTAACAGTACTAATCTACCACCAAATAGACGAATAGAATAAATACCATAACAGCATTTACTCGACGTACAATTATTAGATATCTACAACTAGGCATGGCCGGGCAACTCGGTGCCCGGCCGTTTTTTTGTTATCACATGACTTTTTCGACCTCTTTTGCGGTCCATCAGAAGCTAGTTACAGACAAATCCCGCAGCTTCCTTGGTGCACGACCGGGCGGACAACTTTCTCAAAAAGGACATTTACTATGAGGGCATGTTTTTGACCTTGCTGCCCATCCATGCCTATCTACAACTAAAGAATTCACAACAAAGAATACAGTATTTTGTGATCAGCTGATACCAACATAAAAGAAACCACTTGTGGCATAGTCTAAATCTTGTTTTTTTAGCCATTGAGCAAGCAGAGCAGAGCAGAGAGGTGGGTATAGCTACCAATGAGGGTATATATTTGGAATCTTGTTTCTAAAGTGAGCGACGCCGAAGATCGTAGTAATGAAGAGATCGGATTGGACGGCGGATTATATCAGCCGTTAAAAGGGATAGAGACATGCGTCTGTGCTTTGAGTACATGGGTGAGTAGTGCCGTGTGAGGGGACTGCCTTCTCTCTTTTGCCGGGCAGATAATGTTGAGTTTATGTTGAGTTGGCCCGTGCTCAGGGACAGGCAGACAGGTAGACACGCACGCACGCACGCACACACACACACAAGTTCATATAGAAATATCTTTTTATGCGGAGGATAAATCCGTGGGAGTTAATATAGCGAAAGGGAAAAAGCCAAAAAGAAAAAGAAAAAGAAATACAGAAAAAAGAAAAGAAGGAAAAACTGGTTGCCAATCAGCAAGCTCCTCCCTTACCCGAGTTTCTTCGCATGCGTCTTACGGTTTGTCTCAAATTTCATTTTTTGGATTCCTTCTGTCTGGTATTCTCTCTGCTGGGCTGTTGGCGAGATCTAGAACTATTGTCTTTGGGCGAATCCCGCCCATTGCAGGGAAGAGCGAGCACCAATAGAATAGAGCACACGAGAATTGCACAACAGTCATACACGACACCACACGACACCACACCACACCACACCACACCACACCACACCACACCAGACTAGACATCGGGCCAGACAGCCGTTGCACCATGACTACTCTGGGAATGTCGCGAAGCTAATAAGCTCTGAGCACGGGCGCGTAGAAAACCAAAGATATCGGAAGTGGCAATGTGTTTCTTTTTATAGCAGTCGTTTTTCTTGTTCTTGTTCTTGTTCTTACTCTCTTTTTTTTTTTTTTAAATATTTTGGTTTTCCTGCTCGATTCCCTTCCTCCGCCAGCCAACTGCACACAGTTTCGGTTTCAGTTTTCTTTGTTGTCGCTTTGCTCTTGCTGTTGCTGTTGATCAAAAAATGCATACGGACCACAGCCTGAGAGAAGAGGAATAGTTAGTTAATTAGTTAATTAGTTAATTAATAATAATGAATTGGGTTGAGTGATAAAATATGGTCCAAATTGAAAGATATAATGAAAAACTGGGTACGATAGAATGAGTGCATGCTTTTTTTTGAATGTCCCCAATACGGCAATTTCCCAACTGCCTTGATCCATTTCAGTCCATTTCAGTCCATTTTAGTTCAGCTCTCAGTCATTTGGAAAAAACAGACACGACAGCAATTTTTACCATCGACAACTTTCTTTTCCTAATGCGCAAGCGCAAGCTCAAGCTCGGGCTCAGGCTCAGGCTCATGCTGAATAACTAGATTTCTTGTAGTTAACCGTTAGTGTTCGTGGTATTGTATTACAACAACCTATCGTCACCATGAAGAATACACTAAAGTTTTTCATCTTTTTTTTTCCATTTCATTTCATTGATGGAAGGTACAACTCATAAAGAACTAGCACTAACACTAGCACAAATTACCTTGCTTACAACAGTTCCTGTCCACCATACATACATACCATCTCTGAAAATTCACTAACCTCTCACCATGGCATCGTCGTGGGTTATCAAATATATTCTTTGAGGTCTTTGTCTGAAAACGCTAAAACTGCAAGACTCCTTCTGATACAGCAGCTGAGTGCCTCTTTAAAACTAAATCTAAATCCAAATGAACGACCCACCCACTGTGATAGTATTCTATTCTAAAGAAAGATATCTTGATCTTTTCCTCCCAGGACAACGACATCTATCCTCCTAGCTCTCGTTCTGCCAGCATGGCTGGTAACTGAACCCACTATTTGCCCTCTTGCAATCTATTGTTTCTCTTTGGCTCGCTTTTCTTTACTTTTCGAGTCTTCCCTCTCTCTCACACACCTCAAACTGCACTGATTTTACCACTCTCTTCTTACCTTATCCATACCCAGTTCCAGTTCTAGTTTCAGTTCCAGTTCCATTCTCATATGAATTCGAATTTCTGAATATAGTTAGATACCAATATAATATATATATATATATCATATATATATAGGTATGCTCTTGCCATGTATTTCCGACATTTCTTTCTATCTACATCCCCGATATCCCTGACTTGGGCCCATCGATCGCTTGTTGAAAAATTCTGTCATTCTCGTCATTCTGATATTGAATACTTTGATCCCCCCATCCATCCTTCCATCCCCCACCACCTAACTCTATCGTTGTCGTCGTCATAGTATTCTGATTCACTCCACATACCAGATATATTACACACTCAGAATCACAACGTTATCGTCCAGCAACAATATCTATATAAACGTTACAATCTGAAACTATCCTTATATCACAGATATCCCGCTTCTATATCAAGAAATAGACGTATTTTTGAGTTTTGCCTGACTTTTTTCGTTTTCAGCCTGTAACATCTCGTTTCTGATAAAGTTCAGCATACGTCACATTTACCACGTTTATAAATAATTTACTAAAATTCTGAGGATCTTGTAAATTATTTCAGTTCAATTCAGTTCAGTTCAATTCAATCTCAAGATTTATCTTTTGTTTTATTGTATTTCTTGACTTTGATCCCAATTTTTATATTTCAATTAATTATCAGTTCGTCTGTTGAATCAAAGATACCATTCTGTGTTCATAACTGTGCATTTATCCTTCACTTGTCATAATTATTATTATTATTTTTCATTCTTTCTTTCAAGTGCCAACTCCCCTACTGTCATAGATCTACTAACTTCACATCCTTTGGGAAACATATCATAACAAGAGAAAAATGGCCCAAACTGATGACGACATTCATATGAAAGAGTTCAACGAACTGCCTACTGAAATCTCAATCAGTGAAGGTGAAACTTCTGGATATATCAGCACAGAATCCAAAATTTCAAGAGCTCTAATAGTTACAGAGCGTTACTTACGCTACTGGTTTAGAATATTTGTCTCTAACTTCCGTAGAGGTCTACTGTTCAAAACTTTGATCTTGTTCAGTATTATTTCACTTCTTTTCATCTTATTTCATCCATCAGGAAGTGTACAATTGCAAAATGTAAATTATCAATATTATTCAGCTATCAACAGTATCCGCTCAATTAAATCGAAAAAAGATTTATTAAATGTTAACATCAGAAATTTATTAAAATATAAACGTTACGAATCTTTACCGTTGACTGATAAAATATTGAACGACGACTATACAAGATATAATATTACTGGCTATGTGTCAAATTTAGACCTGGCAAAACATCTAGCTAATCATAAACCTGAAAAGAAGAAAAACGAGAATGTTCAAAAAGGTGAAATGCTAAGTGAAGGCAACTATCACGAAGGTTACGAAAATATGGTAAGCTGTGATGATTTAGAATATAATAGTTATATCGAATATTCAAATTTTACTAAAATCTTGGAAGATGATCTTATAGAGGCAAGACGTGCTATCATTAAACAAGGTAATAAAGCTTCCAGCGTAGTTAATCCAAAGGACCAACAAGACAAAAAAGAAGAAGATATCATTAATAAGAAATGGTTTAGATTTGGTGCTTCCGCCGTGTGGTTAGAAAAACATCAATGTTTCGTTGTTTACAGCAGAGTTATCTATTCACAATTGGACAGGAGAAATCATCCAAAAACTTCATTTTTAAGGGGTCAAACCTTTGATAAAAATTGGAGAGAAATTAAAGGTAAACGTATTCCATATGATGACGTTACAATACCAACTGATATGATTAATCAAATCGAAAACTTGAGAAATGAATTCGGTGAAACTGATTGTGAAAGTATTAAGAAGAAAAACGGTAAAAATGCTTACGATAAATGTATCACTAATCAGGCAAATGATCGTTTGAAAATAAACAAAGAAATTGAAACCGTTCTTTCCAAATATTATGTCACTTATCCAATCGTTTTTGACCTTCCTTTTGATACTAACGGTGACTTCAAAGGTCCTGAAGATCCTCGTGTTATTAAAAGATCTAACTCAGGCTTTGAAGAACCAATCGTCTTGTTTAACAAACATGACGATTATGAAGGTAAAAGAAGAATGTACGCATTCTTCCCTCATAGAAAGAATGATCCTTTAGTCAAGTTTAAGAGTGATACTTTTGGATTGAGACATAACGAAAAGAATTGGACACCTTTCTTCCATAAGGAATATTACAGAAGTAAGATTTCTCGTGGTTATATTCATTTCATTTATCAATTCATGCCATTCGAAGTTCTAAAATGTAACTTGAATGATGGTTTATGTGAAAAGGTTTTCCAAGCCTCTACCTTGGACTTATCTTCAAAGAACAAACATGATGGTATGAGAGGTGGTACTCAGTTTGTACAATTACCCGCTGAAATTCCAGAAGTTAAAGGAAAACAAATTTGGGTAGGTTTCCCTAAATTGCATATTAAA
>NW_001834609.1:0-52511 GCF_000150035.1 Vanderwaltozyma polyspora DSM 70294
TATGTGCGGTAATGGAGCGCGCACATAAGATATGGGCATTGGAATTCCATACTTCGGGGAGAAATTAAGAAATAGGTTCACAATCTTTAGTTGTAAGGAATATTTTTAATTTTCCTTAGAAAATTTTACCATTCGACGTGGAAAGGGAACAAGATACTTTGGAATGTTTTCCAGGGGGGGCTAACACAACTGGGTTTTAACAATCGAGGGTTACACCTGGTATTTTCCCATCTAGGAATTGACTAAAGAGGTATTCCCTTGAAAAAAAGGGGGGCCACTTGCAATAAAAATTATCCGATTCCAAAGTGAAAAGGAGAAAGACCTTTAATTCTCCTAATGTGGTAAGCCTCCAGAAGCGAATAAGTGTGTGTGCGTGATATACCTATGTTAAATATCTTAAGGCGGATTATTCAGTTAAAATTAGCCGGAGTTATGATGAAATTTTTGTTAAGGTTAAATCAATCAATACAATGCATTAGTAACTGATTGATTTTCGGCCAAAACCTTCAATGAATGAACTCATTCACACTTATATATATATAAGTGTGTGTTCAAGTGTAATAGTTTATTGATCTTGATATTCTTATTTTATTCTGAGGACTTGAATTGAATTTTAGAAATATATTTAAAAGTGACAAGCCTGTAATTTGCATTGCACAGTTAAATACAACATATACATATACATATACATATAAAAACACTTAAAATGAGCTCAGCAGTATCAACTATATCAAAAACCTTAAAGTTCAATCCAACTTCTGATAAGATAATTACTCTAGGTGCAGGTTGTTTCTGGGGTACTGAACATATGTATAGAAAATATTTGAATGATAAAATAATTGATTGTAAAGTTGGTTATGCTAATGGTGACAACAGTTTAAAGGATAATTCTGATTCAATTTCATATAAGAGAGTCTGTAAAGGTGATACAAACTTTGTTGAAGTTATCCAAATTTCTTACAGTCCAGAAGTCACCACTTTAAAGGAATTGGTTGATTTCTTCTTTAGAATACATGACCCAACTACAGTAAATTCTCAAGGCCCTGATCAAGGTACCCAATACAAGAGTGCTATATATACTCATTCAGGGGAAGATTTAATTGAAGCTAAAAAGTTAAAAGATGCATGGGAACCAAAATGGAACAATCAAATCAAAACCGTCGTGGAACCAATAACCATCTTCTATGACGCTGAAGAATATCATCAATTATATTTGGACAAAAACCCAGAAGGTTACAGTTGTCCAACTCACTACTTGAGAGATTTATAAGCTCTTTCAATCATATCATAAATATTACATTAAACAAGTTATATAATCATCATTTTATATCATTGAATATATCATTGTATTAACATTATAAAAAAGGCGAACACCTCCATTCCAAAACTATCCTAATATTTTAAGTGTTATATCTATAAATTTTCCTCTGTACAGTACAATTGTATTAAATTGAATATTTAATATTTTATTTACATCTTGATATTATGTCCTATATCGTTATCTATTTTAAAGTTTCCAAATCCTTCAGTAAACTTTTGTCTCTTTTGAAGTTAACAAGAGAAACCCCTAATCCAGCAAATATTAACAATGAATATGTACTCTTTAATAGTATAAAAATCGGGTCACTTCCTTCAGATCCTCCTTTACCTCTAGGTCCCCAGGACCCAAATGACAGATAATAAGCGGCCTTGGTTTCATCATTAGTCATGGTCTTCCAATCATCTTCCATTTTCCAAACCAAGTATTCCTTAATCTCTTCCTTCAATAAAGGACTCATAGTCTTGGTGTTCCATTGTTTAGTCACTTGGGATAGATCTGGAGGTGTATACTCAGTCCCTAACTCATCTGGATATTCATACTTGCTAGTAATATTAACATTCGAAATTGATCGTTTCAAAATTTCATTCAAACGGAATAATCCAACTCCAACCTGGAATCTACTTACCAGCATCCTAATCTTCACACGATTATAGTCAAACCAACTTGAATCCCAACCTAAACACCTATACTTTCAACTTCATCTCCTTTCATCTCATCTCTCTTTTAAATCAGAGCATTAAAATTTCAAATGCTATTACTTTTTTGATATTCGCATGTTATAACATTAATAAAATTGATATATTTAATATAAGGAAACCATCATAAAATAGTTCAACAGTTAACCATTCCTTCTTGAAATAAAAGGAGTACATCGAACTATAAGGGTTTGAAAACTTGTGTTGATCGCATAGACAAAGCTATTTAATATGAGTTATGAACAGTTATATGTAATGTAGAATTTTTTTGCAATTATAGGTTCAATTTGTTTGAAACAATTGAAGGAATAAAATGGCAGTTTCACATTAATTATTATTACTAACAATTTTATAAGTCTGTGCTCTATTCTGGATTAATTTGATTAATTGCACTAGTTTTAATTGTGGTTGCAATTATCAAATTTTTGAAGAGTTTAGAACAAATTATATGACTTGGTACTTTTATTTTAGAATGAATACACCTTAAGCAGAGCTTTTGAACCTGTTTTCGCTTTGGAATCTCAGCCAACAATGGCAATTGTTGCTAGTTTGATATCTTTAGTATTGGTTTCATTATCTATTCTTGTAATGAAGTCTAAGAATCATTCTATTGTTGTTAAATTTATAATCTTCTCGATTATCAGTGCAATTGCTTCTTTATTCTGTGGTATAACAACAGTATTCACAACAAACTCATTTGGTGTCTATGTTTGATTTAGTACATGTGGTATTGCAGAATGAAACGGATAAACAAGAGGTATATTGTGCTGGTATTACTTAATTATTCACGAACCTGACGTATAAAAGTTGATTAAATGGTTAAATTCTGTTGGTTGATAGTTATTTACTTCCTACATAATATGTAAATTAAATTAAAATAAATTTTAAGTTCGAAAAGCACTTCATTTGAGTCACATAAAGTTCAATAAATCTTCATCTAGATTAACAGCTCTGTAGTACATATAAGATTTACCATCGACTGAGCCACCTTTGGAATTATCATTCATCATTGTTTCTAACATTGCCCTTGTGTACCTAATGATATTTTCTAAGTTAGTTTCGTTGTTTTTCTTCATATACTTTAGTATAGCAGAATTTGTCAATTGAAATAAACGATCATTCAAGAATTCAACTGTCAGATATTTTGTCAATTCTGATGGAGCATCTTTTACAGGATCTTCATATGCCAATAAGCTAGACACATCGTTAAATCTCGTTTTGAAAACATTTTTCACACTTTCAGATACATTGTCATTAAATATAAATTCTGCTGACAATTGTTGCCCAAGTTGAATTGTGTTTTCTATTCGTGTATCTTTGCAGTTCAAAATACTATACAAAAACTCAGCTAACTTAAGCTCAAAGTATAATTCTATATTCGAAGCTAAAAGTTCAGGATATTCATTGTTCAAATATAGAAGACACTTTGTTATGTTTCCTTCCGCAATTAACCTTCTTATTGCTTGTCTCTTCTTTAAGTTATTCTCTTCCTTAATAATTTGACTTTCATTATATCTAGTAACTTCACGGTTCCTGTCCACTTCTTCCTGTGTCTCTTGATCAATTACAGTCTCATCTTTAAGATCTTTTAGAAATGCGTTGGCAACATCTATTAAACCTTCTTGAATCAAATAATCATTCACAATTGTTTTAACAGATGTTTGTAAAGAACTATCATCTGTTTTTAGCTTATTAAATATTAGAGAAGATGGTTTCCTTAAAATACCATTAACAAGTCTATCATCTTTGAAGCTAAAGTTTGGAATATTATCCTCCCCAGATCCATTATAATCTCTTAAGGTGGTCCTGTTTTGTGATCCTACAGATTCTTCATTGTTCTCGTCCACAGAAGATGTAAATGTGTTACCACCTTTTCCTGATACTGCGACACTTGATTCTGTTTCCAACTCGTGATTTTCATTATAGCCATCAGCATCTCTAGCCGAACAATAGTTTTTAAAAATATAAGAATAACTTTCCAACCTCCATCTTTCTAGGTAACCTACAATATCAAAAACGTATTCTTCATATAGCCCAAAATTGGTTCCAATTGAATTTCCTGGTCTTAATGCAATGAATGGAACTAAATCAAGATTGCCAATATCCCAATATGCCTCCCCTAAATAGACACCATTTTTAGTGAAAAACACAGTTCCTTGGATGTAATTAACACCACAACCTATTACATCATCACGTCCAAATGGTTTTGAATATGAACCTTCATCCTCATTATCAAAAATCTTACCATTAAAACCACAGTATAAATAAAGTTCATTACTTAAATCGGTCGCATCTGATGTTGAAGCATCATTACCTGATCTAATACTTCCACTACGACCTGATCCTCTGGTGACAGATGTATCTCCTGAATTTCTGGCAGAAATACCATCGTCACCAGACTGAGAATGATGGGGTGCAGAACTAGAACCTTCGCTGTCCTTATCATTCCAACATTTAAATCCAACCATAACATCGCTACTATAAGCGCCTTGTGAGCTGGTTACGCTTAAAACTCTTACTTCATAGTAAAAGATACCAGCTCTATTGGAATAAACAGGACGGTTAGCGGTACTTACTGCGTAATCACATTTTGAGTCTTTTAATAAATCTTTAAAATAGTTTCTGGCAATTATCACAGCATTATCATGACCAGAGAACGCTGGCCAATTTAAGTTTGGGCTCAATTGAGAAAATCCATCGCTTGATAAATTGATTGAATTATTCTGTTGAGTACGCCATTGACTTGGTAAAGGATAACCCAATAATTCATAGATATCTTGTGAAATAACATTATTTTTTGACTTTGATGTGACCCTATGAGCTGAAAGAGCTGGGTAGTAACTAACTGGTTCAGATTCAGAACCTCTAGAAGATACCCGATCGGTTTCACTTCCTGCACGTTGACGAATCCTTGTGCTAGTGTCTTCCCTGTTTGGTATTATTATATTATCAGAGTCTTCATCATTTACACTACTGCCAGCAGTTTCTATAACATTCATAACATCATCATTGTCAATATCCATTGCATCATTTTCTTCTTCCTCTTCCTCTTCTCCTTCTTCTTCTTCTTCTTCCTCGTCATCGTCCTCTTCTTCCTCATTTGTACTGGTGACTCGTTCATCTTCTGAATCATCGTCTTCACTCTCATCAGATCTAAACCGAATACTTCTAATACTTTCTTGATCAACAATTCCTGACTCTAATCTGGTTTGTTTTGAAAATTCTTCTAAAACATCATTCTTAACAGTATTAAAATTAGAAGAAGAGTTATTTGAAGGATTTAAAGGTAAATCAGCACCAATTGAAACACTTAATGAATTGATCAATGAGTCAGGATAGAAATATTTATAAACTTGTATTAAATATTCATCATTGGCCCAATCAAAAGGTACAGTACCTAACACCCCTAAATCCATTAATTTTTTCCAAATTTCTTTCCTAGTATTATGAGATAATTTAATAGGATGATTAAAGCCACCTTCCTTCAAAGCACCTTCCTCACCACCTTGAGCACGATTCTTAATCTCATGTTGCTTGACTTTTGAGAATAACCTTTTATTCTTGAGATATATCAACCATAAATCTTGTCCAATTGGTTGTTCCAACAAATATTGAGGGAAAATACTTTGAACAAAAATCTGATTAAGTTCATCACCATAAACAGACATTGTTCAACTTTGTTATAACAAGAATATAGTTCCTAAATCCAGTAACCTAAACCTCTACCAACAACTCTTGGATGTCCCTTTTGTTATAAACTAAATCCCTTTGCTAATACTCTTGATTTTATCATTGCTCTTTTATATATCAAATTTCCCCGGAAGTATCAAATTTAAAGGTTTAAATGCTGATTTTAAGTATGGGTTCACAGCGTGTGGATTAAAGATGGTTTTAAGTATGGTAAACACTATGGAAAACCAATCTACAATATCTTAATGAAGTTTCATCTGTAGATATAATGATTGGTTAACCACGAATTGAAAGTTTTTTGTAAAACCGTTGAAGATTCATTTTGCGACTATTTAATTTATACAAATTGTATATACAAACGTGGAAACAAACCAAAGTTTCCATAAAGGATATAAAATATAATGATAATGAAATGAATTGCAAAAAATAATAGATAAATGCAAACATATGCTTTGAATTATAGTATTTTGAGTCGTTAGTTATAATTGACATGACTTAACCGTTGAGAATTAAATCATTGAAAAAAATGTTAACAGCTGATAAAAGAATAGGAAATATTTAACGAGAAAAATGACTTCTGATCTAGTATCTGTAGTGGTCAGCCTTGAATGGACCTTCCTTTGGAATAGCCAAGTATTCGGATTGAGCACCAGTCAAGGTAGTCAACTTAACACCCAATTTGTCCAAATGGAACTTGGCAACAGCTTCATCCAAAATCTTTGGTAAAACGTGAACACCAATGTCAAATGGACCAGTCTTTTCAAATTCGACGTACTTTTCTCTGAAAGCCTTGTCATCAGCCTTGAACAAAGCAATTTGAGCCAAGACTTGGTTAGAGAAAGAACAGGACATGACGAAAGAGGAGTGACCAGTAGCACAACCCAAGTTAACTAATCTACCGTTAGCTAACAAGATGATGTGTCTACCAGAGTTCAACAAGTATCTGTCAACTTGTGGTTTAATGTTGACACATTCCTTAGCGTTAGCCTTCAACCAAGCAACATCAATTTCGATATCGAAGTGACCAATGTTACAGACGATAGCATCTTCTGGCATTTGTTCGAAATGAGCACCGTTGATGATATCTCTACAACCGGTGGTGGTAACGAAAACTTGACCGATGGAGGCAACTTCATCCATGGTAGCAACTTGGTAACCTTCCATAGCGGCTTGCAAAGCGTTAATTGGATCGATTTCAGTGACGATGACACGGGAACCCATACCTCTTAAAGCAGCAGCACAACCTTTACCGACATCACCGTAACCAGCAACGACGGAGACCTTACCAGCCAACATGACATCGGTGGCTCTCTTAATACCATCGATTAAAGATTCTCTACAACCGTACAAGTTGTCGAATTTAGATTTGGTAACAGAGTCGTTAACGTTGATGGCTGGGACCTTCAACTTACCTTCTCTGACCATTCTGTACAAGTGGTGGACACCGGTGGTGGTTTCTTCAGATAAACCGAAACAACCTTCTAGCATATCTGGGTATTTGTCATGGACAAAAGTGGTCAAATCACCACCATCATCTAAGATCAAGTTCAATTTTTGGTTATCCTTGAAGGCAAACAATTGTTGTTCGATACACCACATGTATTCTTCTTCGGTTTCACCCTTCCAAGCAAAGACTGGGACACCAGAAGCAGCAATAGCAGCAGCAGCATGATCTTGGGTAGAGTAAATGTTACAAGAAGTCCAAGTGACTTCAGCACCCAAATCAACCAAAGTTTCAATCAAAACAGCGGTTTGGATGGTCATGTGCAAACAACCGGCAATTCTAGCACCTTGTAATGGTTTAGATTCAGCATAAGCCTTTCTGATAGCCATTAAACCTGGCATTTCATGTTCAGCCAATTCGATTTCTTTTCTACCAAAGGCAGCTAAAGAGATATCAGCAACTTTGTAATTTTCAGCTGGAGCAGACATTGTAATATACTTCTTCTGTTTGAGTCCTAATTAAAATTGGATTGGTTCTCTAAAAGGAAACAATTTTAAACTGTGAAATAGAAGATTAACTTAATTTTTAAAGAAAGTACAACTACAATTTAATAAAAGTATACATATATATATGTATATAAAGTGGAAATGAAAATGAAAATGAAAATAACAAGTGAGAAAAGAAAGTAAAATGGAATTATTAATAATCTTCGAAGAAAAAAAGTTAAAAAAAAAAATTTTTATTATTTTTTTTTTCTTTCCTTCAGTTAACAATCATTCAAATCGATGGATATCACCAGTTAGTTAAATTTCAAACAAACCACATTAAACAATTCCATCTCTAGCAATCGTTTAAAGGCCCATCCATTCGATCTTGGAATCTCTCTCTCTCTATCGCTCTTCTCTGATTCAGTTCCAGCTCTGGTTCTGGTTCTGGTTCTGGTTCTTATAAGATATCTTGTAAAGGTGAAACTTTGGCATCCATCTGTCTGTCAGTTTGTCTGTTTCTTTTTAGCTTGTGTGTGCTGGTGCTGTGAGAGTAGAGTGCTGTGTGCAAAAAAGAAGAAAACTTTTTCTCGAAAATTTAGGTGGCATTTTCTTTTTCCAGTCAGAAACGTTAGCAGGGGCAGACCAAGAAATGACGAAAAAAGCCTGTTTGTGGAACGGCAGAAAAGTGGAAAAACATCGATCTTGATGTGAACATGGCAAGAATCAGTCCAAGAAAGGCAACCAGGACGAACTGTTCTTTGATAGAAGGTAACCAACCAGTTTAACTGAACCTTTATTACATTACATTATGTTATATTAACAAATTAACCTTGTTGGTTCAGAACTTAAGTAGGACAGCAATGAATTTAACAAAATATGGTCAAAAGAAATAAAAAAAGAAAAAAAAAGGTTGCTCATAATCATGTTGGATTAACTTCGATTGGTTTTATCATAGTGTTCATTGCTAGTGTATATGCATAAATGTGCACATTTGCTTGTTCTTATTTTGGGGATGGCGTTTGTTGGTGGTACTGAGACTGTGGGACATATGATTCGAACGTTTCTTCTTCTCAGATTTATTCTCAGATTTCTTTCCTTTTTCTATGTTTTGTCCGGTACTTTTCCTATTTCGTAAGCATGTGTATGGTTCAGTTCAGATGTAGCACGTGAACTGAATGTGAATGTGATTGAGATTGAGATTGAGATTCATTTCTAGATTGGATTAGATATTAGTGCCAGTAGAGATGAGAATATACGTAATTTGATGCGTCTATCCATCTAGGACAGAATTTTATTACCTTGAAAACCAATACAAATGGGTTGAACAGGTAATATGAATTGGTATAGTAACAGTCTTAAGGTTCAGTTTGTTTCAATCATAAATCTAAATGTAGGCGTTAAAAATATTTTACATCTTGGTTTATTTTATTAGTATGGTTGTTATTAGTAGTATTAGTATGGTTACTAGTAGTAGTATTAGTATAATCATGCTTTATTAATAGGACAAAGGAAAAGTTAAAGTTAAAGAAAAAAGAGTCAGTTACAGTGAAACTATGGAAACTAATTAGGGTAATAGATTTATTGTTGCTGTTGTGGCGGTGGTGGTGAGCCCATTTGTTTTCTAGCTTCTTCTTGTTTTCTAACTTCTTCCTGCTTTCTGGCTTCTTCCTGCTTTCTGGCTTCTTCCTGCTTTCTGGCTTCTTCCTGCTTTCTAGCTTCTTCCTGCTTTCTAGCTTCTTCCTGCTTTCTAGCTTTTTCTTGTATCTCCTTTTCTAACAACTTTTCAGCTTCTTCCTCTTCCTTTTGTAAGCTCTTGATACGCTCCTCTTGCTCACTTTGAATACGTTCATTCTCCATTCTCTGCAAAATTATCTTTTGGTTATGTTCTTCTTCTTCACGTTTCTCACGTTCATCAAACAATAAGTTAGCTTTGGCTCTTAAAACCAAAAGATATTCGTTAGACTCCTTAGTAATGTTATTCAATTCATTTTGAACATTTGCCAAGAATTGGTTCAATGGAGTGACTTTAATATGATGCTCTACCAAGTTATCTCTAATACTAATAACTTTCTTTTTTAGTTTCAAGAAGTTTCTCCAATACTCTTGAGATGAGTCTTCATCAGATTCGGAATCATAATGGGCTGCTACTACTTCGATGTATGCCATTCTTTTAGACCATTCACTAATCATAATATCACCCCATTCTTCATATAATTCTACATGATGTTCGTGAATTTCTTGAATGTTTTTGTCAAGCTCATCGATTGTATTAGTTAAATTGGTGCTAATGTTATTTTCTAATGCTTGAAATTTGGACTCAATTTCTTTGAACAAGGATGAAATAAATGGTCTAGTGATATATTGGGATAATTGCGTTTCGCCATTTTTGGCAAAATAAATAACTTCGCCTGTTTCTCCATCCACCTCTGAAGTACAATCAATATCTTCAATATTTTTAACTAATTTATTGAATTGCAAGTGAATCTCCTTTCTGAAATGGTTTATTTTTTCATTCAATTCGAGTTCCCAAGGTTCAATTTTCTCGTTTAAATAATCTTCAACTTCTTGATCCAAGAATTTGCAAGCTTTAGAGGATTTGGTGTCCACTAATTTAAACCAAGCATTAAACTCGTCTTGTGCTAACTCCCATTCGGATAGCTCGGGAGTAGTTTGAATTTCATCAGCTGTGTTATCTGTTTTTTTGTTATCTATTAAATGAGATCCAGAAACTTCTTCTACTTTAGTATCGATAGAATGACTTGCAGGTGATGGAACTAATGTTTCTTCCGTGCTTGTAGAAGTGTATAGGGTGCTAGTTAAAGTTTTGACATTTTTATGAATATCTTGCTTCATTTCATCAAATTGACCCTTCAAGTTGTCATGTAAAGAGTTGAATTTTACCTTAATATTTTTAATATAATTTTCAGTTTTCTCATGCAATAATTTTATCCAATCGTGGTACTTAACAGAATGGTTTTTCCAATAATGACAATGTGATTCTTTGAAAACCAAAAATTCTTCTGCTACCCTGGCGACATATTTATTGTTTAAGGTATTGTTTACATGTTCTTCCAAATATAACTTGTAGTATAAATTAGACTTTTCTCTAGCAATTAAACAGTAAGGTTTAATATAAAGATTATAATTTTCTGTGGCAACTGGGTTAATCACGGTTTTATAATATTCATTATGTTCAATTAAATAATCATTCCAATAGTTAGCATTTGAGTACTGGCAGAAATTTCGCAGACAAGTACAATTTGATTCGTCCAATGCATAATCTGCATTACAATGCAAGTAGCGTAAAGTGTAAATGAAAACCGTTAAGGTTAACAAAAATCTTTTGAAAAATCTCATCTTGGTTGAAATCGTAAAATTGTGGAAGGCTCCAAAATTTTAATTAGGACTCTAGATAAAGATAAGTTGTTCACGGATAATCCTGTTTCAAATTAATATCTCTGAATCGATCAATCAATCAAATAAATTAAACCACTTTAAGGTATCAACAGAGAAATTCGATCTGATTAACCGTATCAGTAATTATATTATAACGACGACCAAAAAAAACAAAATAAATACAAAAACACTTTTATAAATTATGCTCTTGTGATTAAATGAGAAGGTTTCCTTGCTGATTCCATTCGATGATAACAGATGAAATATAAACAATTCAAAGGAAATTTCTGATATCAACCACTTGCTGTTTTGCCAGTTCTGTCAGCTTCATCATCGGAATTTTCACTTTGTTCTGTTGATACAAAATAAAAAATGGTACTGTTTGCAAAACGCCTGCAGGAGAGAGGCCTAAAGTTCCAGCATCGCAATGATAGAAAATAATAGATTTATGCATATGAGTATTTTTACCCGGATTCAGGATCTAGTTGACCACATATATAAGGGACAGTATAGCGGTTATTCCAGTGTATAAAGAGACAATACTATATTTAAAGAGTATTAGCTCTTTAAATCATCCAACTAAAAAATACTACATCAACAGTAGTGTATCTTGAAATCCCATTCTTCATTCAGAGGGGGAAGCTTCTAACTTGGTATTCTTCTCAACGTTCATGATTTTCAATAGCAACATACTTCAACTCATCTTAAAAGAAGGAGGACTTGTATATCCAAATACTGTAAAACAAAGACATTCCAAAGTTTCAGTTCAATCCTTAAACTTAAATTCTATGGCACAGTTTAGTATACAGTCATAAACAACACCTAGTGCTTGGTAGTCAATCTCAAAAGTGTTGGATTATAAATAGGAAAACGTATTGGAATCAAATACTCTGTTCCTTTTATATTAACGGTATGGAATAGGGGAAGGGGGAGGGGTGGAAATATAGAACTGAGGATTAAAACAGTGAAACGAAGATTATTTGTTGAACAATCTAATCTAACTCATGGTGGCTGGGTCTCGATGTGTGTGGTTTAGGGTTATACCTTATAGTATAGTGTTGTTTTTTGTCAATGATACCTTTATACCTTTATACATTTATAAATAGTCAAAAGATCTGCTGGAAGGAAGTCACCAGATCACAAAAAAACATTTAGCCGCCGTTAAAGCATCGCTATATACGGTATCCTTAACCTAAACTTATCAACAGAATATTTAAAACTAGTTATAAAGATATGTTACCTACCAATTGATGTCATTTAACACAGGCAACCAGAATTGATTCCAAGTTACAAGAAACTGGACACGTTCATGGACCTCAAAAGAAGTGGATATGCGTTGATATGACTGATATATATGTGTGACTCCTCCCTCTCATTCTTTTCTCCTAACTCAACCTGTATCTGTTGCCATTATACATCTTTTTATATGCTGTCACTAACAAGAACTCTCAGGTTTGACTCAAAACAAGATAGATATATAGATATACCTATATCTATACATCAGCTGGAGTTATACGGTACTACTAAGGAAATTACAAAGTGCTATTGAGGTCGATTTGTTTGGTTTACTTTTGAATTTATTTGAGGTTACCTAGGGCTACATCAAACTATGTTGTTTGTCCCTGACACACAGACTTAATCAAAATACTATACATATATATCCCCCTTCAATTTGGTTTTGCTACTTTCTGAACTGATTAATCAATCACACCTCATCTCCTTATAATTGCGGTTAGAAAGACGATGAGTTATATATATATTGTCCAAGGGGACACTATTATTATTTCTTTTGTGCAATTCAGGTTTCACATATACACTTAGAACTCCCTTTCCCTATTTGATTTTTCTGTGAAAGTTCTGTTTTTGGTTCTTAAGCATTTTATGTTCTCATATCTGATCAATGGTTATTAATTGAACTGTTGTTACTTACGTATCACATTATTTTTTTTTTTAGGTTGATTGATCTCGTAATATTAGTCAGTTCTACGAAGATTATTTTAAAAAGGTTTATTGATAATATCCAATCAACTCTTACTGAGCGAAAAAATTTAGTTTGGAACTTTTTTTTTTTTTGGAAAGAAGCACTCATTATTAAGAAATAGTTAACTATTAACTGTCCTGATTCAAGTACAATTAATTTTATTGATTGAACTAATCGTGGTAAATTTAAGGAAAAGGATATCCGTCGACTAAAATATCTCGTTACCCTTCTTTTTCAAACTTTGTTGGCAGCGATTAATTTATTTATTAATAAGACTAATTGATTATTATCATATTTAAAAATTACCATTGTTATAATTGCACAAGGTGAGTTCATCGAAGTTTTTAACGAGTGATAAGTTATCAAGTTGTATCGATTGATATATCAGTTGTGATTTTGAGTTGGGATATTCCCTGATATTTGCAATTATAACTGATCGTGGTTGTTTTTTTTAACATTGTCTCCACCATACTTTTTTTTTTCTGCCTAGAAGTTCATTATATTAAATTATTATTAATAAAAGACGCATAAAATTGAACAATATAAACACATTGTGTTTCTATATTAAAGAGCATAAAGTCAAATTAACAGTTATTAGAAATCTGATACCATATTTTGGGGGGACCACACATATTGATAAGTTTGTTTGTTTGTTTTTTTAACAACTTATCTTCCTACCGAATAATAGATTGCATTATTGATATAGCATTCAGCTTTCTTCTATACTGAGTTAGGTTTTGGAAAAAAAATTAGAAATTACAGAAATAGTTCCTTAAATTAAGAGAAAACTATATTCAAAACCTTACCTTCGTTTTATTTAAAGATTTGCAACATTAAAGATAATATTTCCCAATAATATAAGCATATACAATGTCATTTTGGCCATTTGGGCAAAATTTAAGTCATTCTAATATTAATAAAATATTAGAAGAATATATTCAAGTCCTGCATCGTGATGATAATGATAACAAGCATAATGAAGAAAATGTAC
The DNA here is from genome assembly GCF_000150035.1 of Vanderwaltozyma polyspora DSM 70294. Lineage (NCBI taxonomy): Eukaryota > Fungi > Ascomycota > Saccharomycetes > Saccharomycetales > Saccharomycetaceae > Vanderwaltozyma > Vanderwaltozyma polyspora. The sequence continues at coordinate 14,007 of NW_001834609.1, forward strand.
GAATAGATGAAATTAACAAAAAAACAAGCGACTTCGCTGAAGATAACATAGATCCAATTGATTCTAATCCTGTAAATGATACATATAGGGACTCTGTGCCTATTAAAAAATCAAACGCTATTAACTCAAATGAAGATAATGTTCAAAACAAAGAGGACACTCTAATACCACAGCATTTGGCAGAACGAAAACTGGATAGTTATTTTATCGACACTATATTAGATGATCCAGAATTGTTAAATGAGTTGATGAGACAAAACAGCTCCTTATTGGACTTTATTTGTTTGGGTTATTTTTATGATTACAATTGCGATAATGACAATAATAGTATTTCATACAATGATATTGATGTTAGTAATGAAAGTAACGAAATTAAGAGTAATAACAGTAACGATAATGATTATGATGAACATATTTCAAACAAGAAAAAACCTAAATTCCTTAAAATGATTCATAACTTAGAATATTTGATTGATATTTTAATGGACAGTATTGATAAAATCATCCTTGATGATGAAACTAATGAGAGTGAGATTGATATTAGTAACGAAACTGTTATTGGAAATGACTCTCTAAATGAAGATTTGAAGGAAGATAATGATAAGGATAATTATGATAATAGTTCTTTGAACAATGTTCCAGGCCAATTAAATGATGAAAATAATGACGATTTCCATTTAAATAGGGCAAACGTAATATCTGATATCTTTTCATTAGATATCTGGATAATTACAGAATCATTGGTTAAAAATCAAAAATATCTAAATAAAATATGGGCTGTACTGAAAAACAAGAATTTTAAGTATGAAAAATCACCATTAATTCCAATATTCTTAAAGATAAATCAAAATCTGTTATTGACAAGACAAGATCAGTATTTAAATTTTATTAGATCACTTCCTACATTTGTAGATGACATGCTTGAACATATTACTATTACAGTGATGATGGATTTCTTCCTAAAATGTATCTCAACCGATAATCTGGAAGCACCAACAGGAATAATTGAAGTTGTACGTGATCAAGCATTGATATCAAAGACATTAGCATTTTTTGACAACGAGAACTATAGCGCAGACTTCCAGGCGTGTACTTGTGATTTCCTAAAGGCATTGATTGCAATTTCTGCAAATGCTCCACTTGATGACATGTCAATTGGTCCAAACTCTTTGACAAGAGAATTGGCATCTCAAGAATCTATTATGAAGTTTGTGGAAATTATAGTAAGTCAAAGAGGATCTGCATTGAATAACATAGTTTCGATTGTAATAGAATTGATTCGAAAAAATAACTCTGATTATGATACTATCAATCTTTTAAATACAACAATTCAAGATTTTCCACCTTCTAATAGAGACCCTATTTATCTGGGGTATCTCTTGAGACAGTTTTCTTTAAATCTTAAAGATATTTTAGAGATTATAGTAGATTCGGATGATCAAAGTACATATCTCAATCAATTAGGACAGTCATTCAAACCTTTAGGTTTTGAAAAATTTAAAATAGTTGAGTTGATAGCTGAACTATTACATTGTTCAAATATGGCTTTAATGAATTCTAAAAAAGTAGAAAAAATTGCTAGATCTAGAGATCACTTTAGACATCAACTTACAAATCAACTTCAAGATGCGTTACAAGATCTAACTATTTCTAGTTCTGTTGAAACAAACAATGATAATCTAGGTGACTCTGTAAATAAAATTAAATCCATTTCTAGTGATGATGAAATGAACTCAGAAAGTTCAAATCAAATGGAGAGTGAAGAAGAGCTTGATGAATCATTTGAGATTCCATATGTTAACGAAAATCAAAATTTAAAACTGAGAAACAATCCAACTGTAGGTGATCTATTCAAAATCAGTTTACATGACACTCAAATTTTACCTATTATCATTGATCTCTTCTTATCACATCCATGGAACAACTTTTGGCACAATGTTATCTTCGATATTATTCAACAGATTTTTAATGGTAGAATGGACTTTTCTTACAATTCATTTCTAGTCTATTCTCTATTCGATTCGGTTGGAGCTAGAAATTTTATGGATTTGGAAAATGGTAAGAATCCTTCCCTAACCGATAAACCAATGAAGATTACTAATGACTTCATTTTAAGAGGTTATAAAGATTCGTATGATTTCTACGAAGAAAATCGTATGAGTTTAGGGTATATGGGTCATTTGGTCCTTATTGCAGAGGAAGTGGTTAAATTTTCAAAGTTATATAAAATTGAGTTGATATCCCCAGGTATATATGATACCATTCAAGAAGATGCCTGGAAATTTTATTCTGATGAAATCCTACATAGTACAAGAATAATGTATTCCAAAATTTTAGGTGGCGGTAATTATGTCGATGATGGTAACGGTAACATTATCCCACAATTACCAGATCCTCAGCCACAAGATATTGATGGAGATATGGAAACTTCTTCGGTTTCTTGTAGTGAAGAAGGGTTTGATGAGAATGGTGAAGATGGTAAATTGATTAATTCTGAGTCTGCGGATGAACCATTAAGGTTTTTCACAGAATTGGATTTACATGATAAACTTAAATCGTTATGGAATCACATTAATGGAGACACAAATACATTGAATGATGAGCGGATACCTGAATCGATTGAAGATGATTCTACTGATAAAGCTGAAATAAGTGACGATAATATTGCTCCTATGGCGGTTAGTTGTGATTCAGGATAATTAAAATTAATGTCTTTACTGTTGTCATTGAAATTTTCGTGTAAGCAATATTATTTTGGAGTTGGATATTTTTGAAGAATGGAATACGTATTATACTTAGATAGTATATAATGTTAGATAGATTTAAATATATATATATATATAAATGCTGGATGTATGACATTTTAACAAAGTTACAAATCTTTCTTCTCTTCCTTATCATCTCTTATTTCGTATATTTTAGGTTCCTTCTTTGGCTTTGGTGATTGCTTAGATGATTTCTTTCCTAGTTTGTTACCAGATTGTTTTGTATCATTTTTATTGAAAACTCTACCTAGTGTTACATTCCAAGTCCAAATTGGTAGTCTAAAGAACATGCAATCATAAATGGTAGGTTCGGCTAAAGTATTTGTCGATATCAAGGTATGTGTTCCATCTTCTTCTATTAATGACACTTCACCAAACTTGATCAAAAATTCTTTACCTGGATCTTCAGCATGTTGTTTAAACATAACTCTTCTTTCACCCAAACCATTAGTATCATCTTGTTCTCTACAAGTTTTAATGAAGTTTTCGATACGTTTCTTACTGCTATTGTGTTGAATCCATAAAATAGAATAATGTATTAGACTTGAAGCCAGGTAAATGAAGGATAGTATGAACCAGGTCTTTGGCTGAATTCTTTTAAAGAAGAAACCACCTTTACTGAAATCATAATCTGGGAAGCCGTTTTTCAAGTAATAATCATAGGTCTTTCTACGAGTGTCATCGGATAAAATTGTAGTAGCAATGTTTAAACGTTCATATAATTTAGCATATTTCTTATTCTTATCAGGATGATATTTTTTGGACAATTTTTTAAGGTTCTTGACAATTTCTTTTGAAGTTGAATCCTTCAATTTTGGCAATTTTAAAAACTTATAGAAATTCATATCTTCACCATATTTTTTGATCAGTTCCTGTTGCAACTGAAAGATTTCTACTTCACCAGTGGTAAAACAGTAACCAATTGATACCAGCAAAAGTGTCACTAGGATAAATTGCGGAACCCTTAGCATCGTTATCAATAATTTGAAAAGAAGATTGTCTATACTCTTGGACACTTGACTAAATTTCTAAACTTTTATAAACTCAATATTCGAAGGTACCTCCTGGATAACCCAATCTTAAAGAGATTTAAGCTTCTACGTACACTGTAGATCGTCTTAGAATATCACAAAATGTATCAATAGCAACTCAATTGATACTAATCCTAAATACAAATCAACAACAGTCTGTTAATTGTTTCGAAACAGTTTAAATACACATTTCAGTTCGAGATATCAAAATTTAATTATGACGTCAACAAGAAAGAAGCCTTCGAAATGGATCAAATATTTAAAACTCGAACCTATTTAAGAAGGCAAACCCATCTAGATCTTGAGAATTGGATTATAAGATCAGTGGAAGGGTATTCTGTAGGATATAATTGATAAGGATTGTTGGTTGTTAGTATTATGGAGGCTAAAGCTGTTAATAAAGGGAAATTTATCCATAGGTTGTATCAATATTATCACATATGTACGACTTTTCTATTTTGTACATTATTAGCAAGATGGCTAATATTGATGCCGTTAGTTGGGTCAAGGTATCTTCCAGGAGCTGTTCATGAACTGTTGATTTATCTACTTGGTATTTCAAGTTTGATTGAATTGTTTTGGAGATTTTATTTCCATGGTTTGAAGAATGGATTCATGTCATTAACGACCTTAAAGGACGTTAATTTTTTGTATTTTGTAAGAGTTATGCATTTTTATGATGATTATGAGTATGAATTGGTACTCAAGAATACAACTTATTCAAGTTTTATTATCGGGCTATCTTTTACACAAGCTTATTGTCATTGGAACAATCTATTTAAAAGACAAAAAAGCTCATATGGTATACGTTCGATATATTGGAAAATTAATACTTGGATCATGATGCCAACTTTATATTTAAGTGAATTCTATTTACTTTTATTGAACAATCGTAATCCAAACTTCCATTCCACACCTTTATTGGATAAAATCAATAAATGTGCTTTGGTAGTATTCATTCCAATATCATTAATTGCATTGAAGAAACATATTTCAAAGATTTAATTATAAGTATATTTTAGTATATTGATATGTATTAATGTTAGTTATTATTGTAAAAATTCAGCAAATTCATTGGATATCTCGAGAGCAAATTGTTCTCTTTCATCTTCATCTTCAATTTCAAGATACTTCAATCTTGCTTCTTTTAATCTATTGAAGACTGATTCCAAATCTACATCAGTTGAATCAGCTTTAGCCTCTACCGTTTGCACTCTATGGCCACCACTCCATTCACAGGTATCAATAATCTCTCGTACTCTTTCAAAGCCTATTTTTTCATTGTATTGGTTTAATTTCAGATTACTGACGTTATGATAGTTAATAATTTCAACGCTATTACCACTATCAGAAGTTAGTTGCATCGAATTATCATCATTTAACTCATCGATAACATCTTGGGATATATCCTTATTCGTATTCATGAATACAAAAAATTTATCCTGAAGAACAGACCCTAGTTGTCCCAGAAGCTTATTTTGATCGATCTTATCCTTTTCCATGGTATAGCTATCAATTACTATTATTCCTGATAGAACTTCTCTTAAATCATCGTATTCTGAACTGATCAAGTCTTTACACCATTCTTCGAAATCATCAAAGGTGTCAACGTATAGATCATATCTCACCTCATAGTATTTAGTTGACCAGGTTAAACCCTTTATTATATTCTCATCATGATTTGTATTAGCTTTATCTAATCGAAAGACTTCACCTAATACAGATTCTTTTAAATTGGCTATTTGATCATTATCTTGAAATGCAATCAAAATCTTATTGCAAACAGAACCATCCTCATTCATCTTAATGTGATATTATACCTTGTCAAAGTTTCTCTAAACGATATATGACTTAAAACCTTCACCGAGCTTTAACGTTGACTGATGTGATTATTTGCTATTATCTTTTTAAAGTATCACCCACTGCTCAAGCAATGACTACCTGATGGGAAGGAGGAAATAACAAACCTTGTAAAGAAGATAAAAGCAAAAAAATTAAAATAGAATGCAAGTAACAGAGAATGCATAGAATGCTGAATATACCCCTACCCTTAACTCCATCGATATCGATATCGATTTCTTAAACGTATTTAAACGGCAAGCCTCTATCTAATTATAAATATCTATCTTGAAAGTCGATTCGAAGCATACTCCACCCTCCTTAATCAGTGAAAACAACAACAAAGACTACAACATGTATCAATCAGACAATGATATTGAACTAGCTGTCATATATGTAGACTGTGACACTTTTACAAAACAAGAAACATTACCAAAGGATAAAGAGAATTATGACATCGAAACTATAACTAGTAAAGAACTAACAACAGAAAACAGAACCTCGAGTTTAAAACAGTCAATAAGATGCTTGCTATTCTGGAAACTAAACAGAACAGACTGGAAATCAATAGCTATTGTACTAACAATGTTAAATATCTTACAATTGATAATATTCTTCATATGTTTCTCGATATTCTTTAAGGATAAAAACAGTAAAGATAACGATATACAACAATTCTTAGACTCAATACCTGATAGAGTAGTGGATTACAAGACATTATACGATCAATCGATCCCATGAACCCCAGAATACTCCTCATCATGTCTGTTTAACATCAAGAAGGTCACTTCTTATTAATATGTATTACTTTAAATATCATCGAAATTTTTCAATTAGATATCAATATTTAAAAATGAACCATGTTTGACCTTTAACAAGCATACAATTGAGATAAAGAGGGTGTTGTTCTTGCTGGTTTGGTGAGTAAAGTTGCTGTGAGAGGTCGAATATATATGAGAATGGATGAACCTTATGAATGGGCCACGAATCTAGTTGATTCTGGTTATATACAGAATTTGCCTGTTGAATCTTCGAATACGTTATCCGCACCAATAGGGTTCAAAGTGGTGGGGAGAGGCAAAGGTGAAGAATCTGGTAGTAATTCTTCAAATGGTGTCGATGATGCTCAATTGGTAGAGTTCCAAATGCAAAAGGCTTGGCAGATTGCTACTCAGCCTGCGAAATCACTACCGATGAATTTTTTTATGTCTTATATGTCTGGTACATCTTTGCAAATAATTCCTATAATGACAGCATTAATGCTTCTATCTGGTCCAATCAAGGCTATATTCTCTGTTAACAAAGTGTTTCAACCTATTTTGAATAATGGTAATCGTGGTGTAACTTCAAAGGATATCTTGGGTCCAATGGCGATGTTCGTTGTATTTCAATTTGCCTTAATGGGTATTGGTATTCATAAATTGAATTCGATGGGTTTATTTCCAACCACTGAGAGTGACTGGCTATCGTGGAAGTCTCCTCTAAACGTTACCGATTCCGTCAAGGCATTTGCATTCTGATATTCATTTATCAAATATTTATATGTTCTTATACTATATATTATACAAAGTTTATCTGCTTATTTCATTCTTAGTTTGCCTTCAGTACATATATATAAATTGTGTGTAAATGCGCAAAAGAATGTGGTTAGCATGGCCTTAACTGAATACACCAGTTTATCACCATTGCTTTCTTCATTTTTTTTATTTCTTGTCGTCTTTATCTTTAAATTTTTGTTCATATATTTGCTGAACGTTAAACTTTCTATACTTGGTGGTATAGCTTCCATCAACAACGGATGCACCAATATTATTCTTAAAACATTCGATTAGAACTAATTTGTCATAGTTTTTCAAATCTACCTCATGTTCGTACTTACCGTCTTGTATAACTTCTTTAACCACAGTAGTGATCAGATCCATACGCTCTATGGTATTGAAATTACGTCTGGTAACATCAACTGCAAACTTCAACTTCTTGGTGGCATTTTCACCTTCATGGAAATGAGGTGTTAGAATACGTTTCAACAATAGTATAAACTGATCCATTGTAGCATTGCATGAATATGTAATCGGTGTCAATTTCAAGACATAACGAGTTCTCTTCTCTAAACTGCTTGGGTCGGCTAGATCTTTAATTATCTTCGAAACAAATTCCTCTGGTACAATTGGTTTACGAGTTTTACAGAACACAACACATTCACAATTTAAATCAATGAAGTTCAAAGGATCTTTCCTTTTAATAATGGAGCCATCTTTATTAACTTTAGAATCTTTGCTTTGAATGTCAGCAAGTTCCTGTTTGATTTGATCTTCAATTGATAATTCTTCCTTCTTCTTTTCTATACCTTCATCATCTTCATCAATTTCAGTCTCGTTCAATTCCTTTAATTCTTTTGAATACAACTCTGTCATCTTTTCTTCAAAAAGCAAGCCTAATTCTTGGATTGCTTGCTTCTCATGTCTTCTCGAACATGTTGCATATATACCTGATGTACCTGGATCTATAAACCCAGAAGCTACCTTATACTATATATAATTTTATTAAACAATTAAGTTAGTAAACATGTATGGGCAATCAGTTGAACGATTTCAAATATGATTGATTAATTAATTAATTAAAATATTGATTTCAAGTCACATACTTTCTTCTTCTGTTGCTGGTTTCCACTCTTACCACCTTCATGAGAACGTTTCTTTCCAGACATCTCCCTATATACAACAATACTCTTGCTCAGTTAGATTTCAGAATTGACTAGCACTGACTAATATTCGATCTTTTTAACATTCCTTCTCTTATTAAGTTGGTTACTTTTTAAGATGTGATAAATTTGATGATTTAGCGATGCCTTACTAAATTTTCACTTTCTCTGCTAGAATATCTTAAATCTAAAGAATCATGCAATAGATTAAAGGAAATAGATGATTGTGACGACGATATTTATATTGGTAGTGTCTATTAAATGGTCTCTACATTCGTAGTTTTCTCAACAATCATATAATTAAATTCAGATCGTTAAGAGTCTCTCTCTATTTAATATTACCTTACTTATTTATCTAAATGCAATTATACAGTCGTTATGTTCGATTGAAAAACTTTGCAATTCTACGACCATTCAAAGCTTCTCTAGGACTAGAACTTCCATGTGAACTGCTGCTCGTATTTGGAGAACTGATGATTGGTGGAGGTGCTTGTACTTTCTTCAACAATTGAGTAGCATCTTCAGGTCTAATACGGGCATATTTTCTCATTCTTATTTCTGGATCAGAATATTCTTCAAAACTACCAGATTTTAATAAATCAATACATTGATTTAAATCAGTAAATGTTGCTTCCAATGATTTGATATTATTTTCAATTAATGAGGAAGATGGGGACGAAAAATTTGTTTGAGAGACTGGTGTTTGAGGAGGGTGTAAGCTATCTTCATAATCTTCATCCTCACTTGGAAATATCCTTGGGATTATTCTTTTCAAGTAATTCATGTCAACCTCAAAGTTCATTACACTCTCTTTTGTTATATGGTCAGGTGTTTCATTTAGTAACATTTCTAGGAATTTTGTTGTTAAAGAATCGAATTCCCTGAAAATTAATAGTGTTTGAACGCTATATGGAAGATTCATTAGAGTTGATGAAAACATCATTTCTAAGAACTGTGCTATATCTACAATTGAAAAATCAGGGTCGTCCCTTAGATCATTTGATTCCCAATCTAAGGATACGGTTTCCAAAATATCAGAAATCTTTGTATCTATCAGGGTTATCAATTTGCTTTCAGCATATTTCCTACTATCCTCATATTGTTTGATAGATGATAGTCTGATTTCAATATCTGGATTTTGCATTATATTTTCTCTCGCCATTAACTTACTAAATTCATTGGCTGCAATGATAAAATAATCTAAATTGATTAAAATTTGTGCAATCTCCTCCCTAGATGTGGTATCAAGTTTATCGCGTATTTTTTGATTCACGACATTATTGAATAGCGAATCAACCGTTTTCACCAATATAGAATTTAATCTGTGTAATTCATGGCGAAAATGATTGGAGATAAATGCAGTTAATTTTGAATAGGTTTTTTTAATCAAAGTACATGTCATTGGGTATAATGGGGAAAAGGGTAATGTTACAGAGAATTCGCTCAAATTTTGGTTATCACTTAGTACTTCATCATCCTCTTTCATCCAACATATCTTGATAACCTTCTCATATAATGAGCGATCCTGAATTGTTAATGGCATAAAATCATCATCGTTCAATAGAATTTCAAATTCACTTCTAAACGACTCGACAGCTAAGTGACAGTATTTTTCAAATACTGAAACTAGACAATTGTATAATGGTTCGGTATTCAAGGCATAGTTCTCTAGGATTGAAATGTAAATACACATGAAATCTTTAAACTCAACTAATTCTTCATCGGTATTTAAATTGTGATTAATGAATTGTTTTAAATATGGAATTAATCTATGCATTAAACCATCCCAGAATTCATTTGTTGCATTTAGATTATTGTTGACAATAATGTAATCAGTTTCTCTGTTCAAATTAATATCATACAATAAAAATCCTAAAATTTTCAAAAAATATTCTTTTAGAAATTCAACAGATATTTGTTGGGAAAATTCATCATTAATAGGATTATTGTTCAATGGATCGGCTGCTATACTATGTGGAGACTTCTTCCAACTTAGCGGATAAATTATCTTGTTTTTACGGAAGGCATACTCGTTTGTTAGCTCTGTAAATAGATAATCTAACTTATCTAAACTTTTAAAAATCAAAATCGAATCGTGGAACTCGTCCAGATGAAAAAATAATCTCAAATCTAACTTCTCTAATGTAGATTGTTCTCTCAAAGAAATTTCTATAGGAGAGTTAAAATTAAAATTACCCAATTTCATACTATCTCTCGTTTCTAACCATTTTGGCAATAATTCGTATCTGTAAACTTTAAAGAAACTATCGCCCACTTTAGATAAATTTTTCCCTAAATTCAAATTGAATGAGTTTCTAATCAAATTAATACATTCATCTTTAATGGATGATTTCAAAAATGGAATTGAGTCATATAGTTCTTTTAAGAATTGGAAATTATAATTTTTAAATTCTTGTAAATATATCTTTTCTAAATTATCCAAATTTTGTAATGCTTTGAAAAAATCTTTCTCAACTATCAATTCCTGACAATTATTAGCCAATTCTAAAATTCTTAAAACTTTGCTTATTACAATGGTCGTTTCTGAAATTTTTAATGAAGTTTTCTTATTATTTACATAAATTTGTTTCTTCCTTATAACATCGTTTGTGGATAAGGACAAATGTTCTTGAAGATCAACAATTTCTTTTGTTAAGGAACCTTCTATTATCCCCTGAATAGTGGAAATCTGGCCAATTGAGATTTTCATTTTATCATTAATCTGGGATTCTTGTAAGATCTGGTTTTCTAAACCTTGAAAGTTTTCATCGATCGAATTGTAAAGTTCATCAACAACTGGATTCAATTCATCCCTTTCTACAGCTTTTCTAATTAATGGAACCCACTTATCAAAAGTTTCGGTATCCAATTGAAATAAGTCTTCCTCTATTATCAAACCTCCATTTTCATTAGATGTCGATGTTTTATTTTTCTTATTGCCTTCAAGTCCACGTTTACTTGAAGAATTTGTATTCAATAGAAGTTTTTGAAACTCTTGAGTCAAAGCTGATTGAGACTCCAACTCCATAGTAATAATGTGAACAAATCAATATTATGTATAAAATTCAAATTTAAACACCAGATCAAATAACAATTAATTCAAGGCAATAAATAATATAATATTGAAATTTTTGTAAACCGCCTTTTTCAGTCAACTAAAACTTTATAAAAAGATACAACAAAACGAATTCCAACGATTATGAACACTCAATGCCAAAAGTTTGATCCTCTTTCCATTGACAATCCTAGATCAATCCTTCAACATCTAACTTAAATCTCTTGAAGGTCAAGTTTTATACCTGTATTCTTGATTTCTATTAAAGAGGGATAAATTGATATCTTATTCGAATAAAGGAACCTTCGGTAGGGTAACAGGGTAAGATAATAATTGTATATAATGAGTATATGCCAGCGTCATGAAATAACAAGCAATATACAAGATGGTCATTTTGGATGTATATTAAGACCTAATTACATTATCTTGCCTTTGAATTGTAGTTATCGTAGTAATAGATCGGTTTTTACTCTGAAGGAAAAGGTGATTCTGATAATTGTGAACTGTGACTAATACAAGAATATTAAATATTAGGTCTTTGATTCAAGAAATGAATTAACATAAGTTTTGATATAAAACCATTTTCTATGAACTAAAACATTTACCTCAAATGGAGGCTTTAGTTAATCTAAGCAATCCTGAAATTAGATCATTTCTAAAATTAAATATTTAAGAATTATAAATAGTTAAAATGTAATCATAAGTGAAATATATAAACATTAAAAGATGTGGGAAGGAATGATCAGTTTTCTGGGGATTCAGCATAGTAATGCAAGTAAGCGGCCATGGTCTTCATACCACCCATGAAGTTGCTGATGTCCAATTTTTCATTAATAGAGTGGGCACCATCATCACCTCTACCCATTGGCAATAACAAAACACTAGTCTTCAATTCTTCTTCGAATGTCAAAGTGATTGGAATAGAACCACCTTCTCTAGTGAAATCAGGATCGACACCATAGACATCCTTGGTAGCCTTAGCAGCGGCAGTAAAGGAAGCATTGTATGGATTAGAAACCCAATAGTTACCATCATGGATCAATTCAGCGTAACATTTGTTTGGAGAGTTCAAGGCTTTGAAGGCATTGTTACAGTGGTCAACAACCAATTTGGTCAATTTTTCAGAGTCAATATCTGGGACAGTTCTAATAGAAAATTTACCACTGACCTTAGCTGGAATGACGGTCTTGGCACCAGGACCGTAGAAGGCACCTTCAACACCGTGTAAGGATAAAGATGGATATCTCCATCTGTGCATTAAGATATCTTCCTTCTTTTGGTACAAACTAGTGTTAGAACCACTAGCAGCGTTTAAGTCATCGACACTGAAATCAATCTTTTCGTACAATTGAGATTCCTTTTCAGTCAATGGAGCAACCATTTCATCTACACCTTCGATCAAGATCTTACCGTTAGAGTCAACCAAAGTACCCATGACCTTAATCAAATCAACCATAGGTTCAGCAATGACACCACCAAAGACACCAGAGTGTAAATCAGCAGCTGGACCTTGGATAATAATTTGGTAGTAGTTACATCCTCTCAAACCGTAAGTCAAAACAGGCTTCTTAGTACCTAACCAATAGTTGTCAGAGATACAAACGGCATCAGTAGTTTTGAAATAGTTGGAAGCTTCTTCAGCAATCAATTTTTCCAAACCTAAAGAACCAGATTCTTCCATACCTTCGAAACAAGTAATCAAATTGACTGGGAAATCAATACCGGCTTCTTTATGAGCTTGAACAACGTTTAACCAACCCAATAATGGACCGGTATCATCAGTAGAACCTCTACCTCTCATCAATTGTTTTTCTTCATCAACAACTAACTTGAATGGTTCACTAGCCCAACCATCAGACAAAGCAGCAGGTTGAACATCATAGTGACCATAAACCAAGACAGTCTTCTTTGCAGGATCATTACCGTAACGAGATAAGATAACTGGTGGCAATTGTAAGTTTGGGTTTTCAACTGGAGGAGGTTGAGTACCTAATTTTTTAACTTGAATATCAGTAAAACCTAAACTTTCCAATTCTTGAACAAGATATTCAGATTTCTTGACCACCATTGGTCTCAATGATTCATCACCAGACACAGCTGGGATTTCAATAGCCTTAGCCAAACGATCAATGAAAGATGGTTTCAATTCATCAATCTTATTAAAAATTTTATCGAATTTTGGTTGTAAATTAGAAGATGACATTATTCTTGTTCTTTGATAATTACTCACACCTACACTAAAACTTCTCTTGAAAAACAATTTGAACAACATCAAACCATTGATAACAAATAGTTACAACTCATAATAACTCTCTTAACAACAATCATTAATTCTTAATCCATTCTTTATCGTAATCACCATTGTCGAATTGTTCTCATTAAATTAAAGCTTCAAATTTTTTTTCAGAAGTGAGCATTTAGATGAGGTGGGTACTATTCTCCACATTTGTTAATATCAAAAAATTTTGAATTCGAAACTTTAAAAACGAATATCAACTTTAGACAATGCAACAGATGAGGTTATAATATCAATGTTGGATAAGGGAATAGTCTATCGTTTGACAATTGGTGGGAGTTGTTGTAATAGTACATAAGTTGAAATACTTTCAATTACAATGGTATGTTTTAGTAAGAGAAAACCTGATAAGAATTAGGGATATTATGAAAACTTTGTTCTCTTTTTGATTTTTGGTATTAAATATTAGATATTAGAGATGATAATACTAACCGCTATCTATCTATCTATATATTATTTTGATTTGAATTGTTTAGTCTAGTGATAATGTTTTGACTCAAGTCGTGGCTGGTAGTGCTGCTGCTTTGTTTCAAACTACAGTAAGTTATCCTTTTGAATTTTTGAAAACAGGATTGCAATTGCATAGATCACTACCGGGTACTCAACCTTTTAACATGATGCATAATTTGACAACCTATTTTGCTGGCTGCTCAGCTGTCAATATTGGTGTATTACTGAAAACTGCAACTAGATTCACAACTTTCGAATATGCTTGCAATGTTTTGAGAGATCCTAACGCTCCTGAAAGTTCTCCAATTTCTGGTACCAGACTATTACTTGCAGGAGCTATTACAGGTTTTACTGAAAGTTTATTGATTATCCCATTTGAAAATATAAAAACAACTATGATTGAAAACGCATTGTTGATATCAGAAAGAGAGCAGAACAAACAACAACAACAGCAGCAGCAACAAAAACCTAATGAGATTAAGAAAAGGGCCACATTCCATAATGTGGAAACTGTTAAAATGCATCCAAGAGAAAAAGCATTTTATGCATATGAGAAAAACCCTTCGACTACACTTATAACTACAATCCGTGAAATATATACTACTAGAGGTTTTCGCGGTTATCTAAAGGGTACAGTACCGACTATATTTAGACAGGTTGGTAATTCTGTGGTTAGGTTCACTACCTATACTGCTTTGAAACAATTAATTTCACCTTCAGGTAAGTTAGATCAATACACTGCATTTGGCCTTGGCTTCGTATCTTCATGTGCGGTAGTTCTGGTCACACAACCTATTGATGTTATTAAAACAAGAATGCAAAGTAAATATGCTTGGAAATATTACAAAAATTCTTTAAATTGTGCTTATAGGATATTTGTTGAAGAAGGATTTCCTAAATTCTGGAAAGGTTGGGCACCAAGAATGTTTAAAGTGGGTTTGTCAGGTGGTATATCGTTTGGTGTTTATCAATACGTTGAAACGCTCATGAATACAATTCAAAGTGAAGGTTTTAACTGATATCTAAAACTCATCTGCCAAATATTCACTAAGTTAAATAATAAAAAAGTAGTACATGTATATATAATTTTACGTAATGCCTTTCAGGTTTAAATGAAATAAGAATTTCTACAGATAGAATCTTGCAACATAGTTGACTTCTTTTATAAAATGCATTTTATTACTTAATATTATTATACATGTATCACTAATGGCTATTTATATTCACATTCGAGTTTATTAATATAAACCAGTAGCATTTCTTACAATACAACCTGGTTCGTTTTCTTTACGTGGTACTAAGGAGCCAATTTCATAGACATCTTCGTTCTTGTCTTTTAATATTTCCTTAATTCTTGAAACATTTTCCTTTTTAACAATTAGTACCATACCAATACCCATGTTGAATGTCTTTAAAATGTCATCAACTGGGATATTACCAGCCTTCCCAAACCATTTGAAAACCTCTGGGACAGTCCATGTTGACATATCAACATCAGCTTGTAAGTGTCCTGGTAAAGCACGAGGAATATTTTCTACAAGACCACCACCAGTAATATGGGCTAGACCTAAAAGTAATTTTTCCTTAATAATTGGAAGTAGAGGTTTGACATATAATTTTGTAGGGACCAAAGTAGCTTCACCTAAAGTTTTAGAGGAATCCCAAGGACAAGTAGCACTCCACTCCAAACCTACATGCGAAATAATTCTTCTTACTAGAGAGAACCCATTAGAATGTAGCCCATCTGAGCTAACACCTAATAAAACGTTTCCTTCAGTCATATCATTTATTTTTGGTAAAATTTCACCCTTGTTTACAGCACCAACTGCAGTACCGTTGGTATCGTAATGACCAGGTGGGTACATACCCGGCATTTCTGATGTTTCACCACCTACTAAGGCGCAACCACTTCTTACACAGCCATCAGCAACACCTGAAACGAAATCAGAAGCAACTTTAATATCCAATGCACCAGTGGCAAAATAATCTAAAAATAGTAAAGGTTCAGCTCCTTGAACAACCAAATCATTTACGTTCATAGCAACTAAATCAATACCAACAGTATCGTGAATCCCAGTTTCTTGAGCAATAATTAGCTTAGTACCAACACCATCGGTAGCAGCGACTAACAGAGTATCTTCAGTATCATAGCCAGCTTGTTTTAAATCAAACAGACCACCAAATCCACCAATATCGGAATCAGCACCAGGTCTTCTAGTAGATTTTACCTTGGCTTTAATCTTTTCAACAAACAAGTTACCATTATCTACAGAGACACCCGCATCAGCGTAAGTAATTGAAGTAGCTTTGTGTTGTTCCTCATTCTTGAAGGCACGATGAGCAATGTCCTTTCTGTAGTACATACCATCGAACTTGATAGAATTAATACCTTCATATGCTTTATCTACGGAAGCTCTTAAGGATTGATCCACAGCAGAACAAGCAATAACTCTACCACCTGAAGTAACTAGTTTTCCGTTGTCCAATTTGGTACCTGCATGGAATACGTATGAATCCTTTGGCAATTTAGCAAAATCGACTGTAATTTCTTCACCTTTTTCGTATAATTCAGGGTATCCATCCGCGGCAACTACAACTGTTGTAGCGTAACGACCTTCTTTAATTTTGAAGTCTACAGAATCTAATCTATGTTCAGCTGCAGCTAGCAAAACTTGAGCCAAATCAGTATCGTCAGATAATAATGGTAATACAGTTTGAGTTTCAGGATCACCAAATCTTACGTTATATTCTAAAACTTTTGGGCCATCACTTGTTAAAATCACGCCAGTAAATAACATCCCAATGAATGGCAAACGATCTTTTCTCATACCATCAATACTTGGCTTGATAATGGTATCATTTATCTGTTTTAGTAATTTTGGTGTGGCAATTGGGGCAGGGGCATAAGCACCCATACCACCAGTGTTCAATCCAGTGTCATTTTCACCAATTCTCTTGTGATCTTGAGCCGGTGGAAAATTATAAAAAGTATAACCATCTGAAATAGTTAAAATAGAGATTTCATCACCTTCTAAGAATTCTTCTATAACGACTGAATCACCAGCTGTACCGAATTGTCTTTCAACCATAATTGTTTTCAAAGCTTCTTGGGCTTCTTTTTGAGTATTTGGGATCAAAACACCTTTACCAGCAGCAATACCATCAGCTTTCAGAACAATTTTATGATGTATTTCAGATAGATAATTCTTAGCATCTTCATAATTTGAAAAGTTGGCATAGCGAGCAGTTGGAATATTGTGCTTAAACATAAAATCCTTAGAGAAAGTCTTCGAACCTTCGAATATAGCAGCTTTTGAAGAAGGACCAAAAACCGGTATACCAATATTATTGAAAACATCGCTAATACCATCTACCAAAGGTTGTTCAGGACCTGGTACAACTAAACCAATTTTTTTTTCAATGGCAAACTGTTTCAAATTTTCAAAATCCTTAGCATCAGTTGAAAATTGCGGAACATTAATCACATTTCCATTAACTTGAGTGCCACCATTACCTGGGGCAACAAATATCTTATCAACCGATTTAGATTGAGAAAGTTTCCAAACTAAAGCATGCTCTCTACCACCATTACCTAAAACCAAAATATTCAATGACATTGTCCAACAAATAAAAAAAATAACCTTGAAAAAAGCACTAATCTAATAAAGTGCTATACCTATCAATCAATTATCCTATCGATTTTAAACCAATCAATAAATACAATCTAGTGTGATGCCTTATTTTGAATATGAACCCTTATCTTAAGACTAAGGAAAAAACTTCAAAATATAATAATCCTAACACCAGTCAAGCTTAGCTCACTACCCAACTATATTATATATTAGTATATCTTCTCGATAATCCAAAAACTAAAATTAAAACCAAAAGAAATCAAAACTATGAAATATCGAGACTCTTTTATACATCAACAGTGTCAATTCATTGGATGATTCAATAATTAAATAGTCGATATTTTTAATACTTTTAATATGAGCTTTGATTTATATGGGCAGAGTCAAAAGTGATGAAAATAAAAAAAAATTTCAATGAAGAAACTAAGCAGTTTGATTTCGAGATGAGATAGCCTTACTACCATGGTTAATAGTACCAGGGTATCGATATGCAATTGTTATTATTCCAATTCAGCGAGTAGGTGAAGTTTGTTAAAAATGCAAACCTTCCCATTGACTCTCTAGGTATTATAAATATATAGATACATATTTTGAAGTTCTCATTTTGGTGATGAGGATGGGAAGAAATATGATAAAAACTTGACGAACATTATTCGAATAGTGCAAGTTCGATTGAATTGATATCTTCTAATGGGAAGTATTGTGTGCATAGGTTGAACAATTCATCGTTTGTGCATTCTTGTGAAACTAGTTTATACTTTTGAAGTAAAATAATAATACTTTGTCTATCTAATGAGATCTTTCCAAACTCATCTGTCAATTCGTTGGATATTTCTTCTAGAAATGGCTCTGAGATCATTTCTAGATATTTCCAGGACTCATTAGTTAATTTGACATTATGCTCTGTTAAAAATGGTCGTATCATATCTCGTAATTGTAAGGGTTCTCTTTGATGCTGAGAGAACGTATCCAAATAATGTTGCTCTCTTCTATCGAGACTCATTGTATCCATATCTATGGAATGATCTGGTTGTCTCTCACGATTAGTTTCTAATTTTGCATTGGATCTAGCTTCGAGCTGTTCCATTTTATGCATCATCGATGGCTCTTCTTGGAAAGATATCTCTGGTTCTTGAATAGCAGATATTACCGGCGACATCGCTAAACTAGCCTCTTGATCTTCATTATTTTCATGAATTATTTCTGAGTCGTCTCCAAGCAACAGTGAGGGCTCCATCCCTACCGATTGTTCCTCTTCAGCTCCATTGTCCTTTATTATAAATGAAGAAAGTTTACGTTTCTTATAGTTGTATCGAATTGGCGCTAACTTAGAGAAAACAGTATCAGTTATTGATCCTGTTGGGATCACTGGTTGCTCATCCACAATACTTGTTTCCTTAATTGGTTCCGACTCATCTGTTATTATAGACATTGATTCAAGCTTCAAATCATCTTTGTCATCAGAAGTATCCACTACTTCAATTTGAGAAGCTAAAGCTACACTTAAATCACGTAAATAAGATCTCACCTCACCAGCATCGTTCCGTAATGGACTATAATTGATAAGTTCTACTTTGCTAATATTACCATTGTTTTCTCTCGTCAAAAGCTCATTCTTAATTCTTGCATACTCTTCACTTAATTCGAAATTTGTCTCTTCACTAAACCTATCATTTGGCACATCAGGTCTATCAGAATCACTCATAATGGTTGCAACAGTATCACTTCCTCTATATGTTTACTCATACTGTTAAACTGTTTAACATTTCCATCTCTTCTTGATCACTACATAGTATCTTTTAAGAATCAATGTAGTCGCGTTATCATAACAGCCTTTAATTAAATTAAGATATATAATCGATGGTCAACTACAATACAAGGCAATAATTATAAAGATGAGGTTTCAAATATTGAAATGAATTCATGTAATAAATGTGTGTATATATACCAGTCTATGTTAATCTATTGGTTATATACTATAAATTAAAATATTATTAGTTACTGATTAATTGATTTAATTTAAGTTGTATGTCATTTGGTAATTGTGGAATGATGGTGGAACTAAAGACGTTGTTAGACTGTATTAATTCTAATAAAGATTTAGAAACATATACTCTTACTCCATTTATCGGATCTACTTCTGGGGCAGGGTCATATGGTTTTTCTGGAATGCTGAATAATCTACTAAAACTGGAGCCAAAAGTTGAAATTTCTTCAATGTTATCAATATCAAAGAAATCACTCTTCATGTTTGCAATGCTTTCCGATGATGTACTTTCAACAATAGCAGCTAAAGTTTGTGGGACTAGGTTTGAATATTTATTCATGAACAAGTTACCCTTGATAATAATAGTTGCGCCTAACAAGGCAATCTTTCTATCGAAAAGGTTACCAATTTTAGGTAATGTAGTTACGACAAAATTGCCCCAAATTTGAGAAAACAATCCAACTTGAACTTCATCAATAAATTCGACAACAAAGTCGGATTCGTATTTAAAGGCTAAAAGACCAAATAATACAATTAATTTCTTGACAAATTTATCAGTTCTTGAATTCTGTAATCTCTGTAATATTAAGACCGCAATCTGCTTAATATACGGCTGCAAAATGTTAACATCGATTGTTAACATGATGCACTCTAGTAATTCAAAACCTTGCAAGTCATGAATCTTGGAAGCAATTAATCTTTGGAAAACACCCAAGACAGGTACTAAATCTGGGAAAATAGATGGATCAGTTTTAATAAATGCTTTCAATAATCTAGTAACAGCTGGAATATTACCCTTTAATTCCCAGACGGTTGGGGATAGAATTGGTTGTGCTAGTTGTTTGATGCTATCAGAAATGGTGCCGCTTCTTTCGATAGCAAATGCAATGATTTGGAAAATATATGGGATAAATTCCTGGATATCTTCCGATAGTATACTCAAATAGATTGGCATCATTGACTCAATTAGTTGCATTACCCCTGTAGAAGGACAGTTTCCGATAATTGAACCAATTGATTCAAAAGTGTAATGTGTAAATCTTGGATTAGAAGGATTCTTCGATATGATGTTAACGATAGTTATCAATTGTGAAATTAACTGAGGGAACATATTCTGAACAGTCTCCTCTGAAGTTTGAAGTACTCGGTAAATAGCCTTCATTAAAAATTCATTTTCAGCCAATTTTTCTGGTGTTGTCCCTTGTTTTGAAATTAAAGCAAAAAGATTTGATAATAAAATTTCTGAACTTCCTGCCAAGTCCGCCTTAGTGAACAACAATTTAGTAGAATTGATTGATTCTCTCATTGACAATATCCTTTCAATGACAATTGCAGCATATGTATATTCGATATATTCATCACTATTCAGTAATTTAGCCAATACTGGCATGATGTCGATTAATTGTTGTTTGCTTAATTGATTTCTGAATACGTACACATATTTAACAGCATCAACACGTAAAATTGGATGAGGCACATCATTTGTTAGATCAGGTGTAATTTCTCTATTGAAAAAATCGATAACATCTACAAGAGGGTTAGTAGCTGAGACACCAATGCTTGT
The DNA here is from genome assembly GCF_000150035.1 of Vanderwaltozyma polyspora DSM 70294. Lineage (NCBI taxonomy): Eukaryota > Fungi > Ascomycota > Saccharomycetes > Saccharomycetales > Saccharomycetaceae > Vanderwaltozyma > Vanderwaltozyma polyspora. Next base: position 35,327 of record NW_001834609.1, read on the forward strand.
TACACTCCCCTTTGCAGCAATAGCAGTGAAGAGATAAATACATAAATCTTTGTATTTCCAGTTTTCCTTTGGATTCATCCTATACTGTTCGAAGAATCCCTTCAAATGAGCTAGCAGGATATTTGTAATTAAAGGTTCATTTTTATCTTTCAATTCTTGTAGGAAATGGTTACAACCACTTCTTCTAGTTTCGGCATCAGCACCTTCCAAATCTCTTCTAATATATTCAATTGGGTCGTCTTCGAATAATTCGACATCTGCTTCACGTAACGTAATGTTAGGTAAGATAATTTGTTCGGTGATGTTATTCATAGCAGTTTCATTATTGAAAATTTCAAAATATTTTGGGATACGAGTAACAGCTGTTAAAAATGATAAAGATTTGGAGACTAAGATGTCATATTTTGGTTGAGTTGAAATTGAGGTTAATAAATTCCAAGTACTTTGAATAAACTCACTTAACATTGGACCAAACACATCCTCGTATCTTGTAGCATATAATTGTACTAACTCTTGAATTGAAGATTTGACTTTTGCCAATATACTTGCTTCATCTGTTTCATCAGGATCATCAACCAATGGGTTTGTATATTCTAGATACCCATGTAGGATACCCATACCTACGTTGATGTTGTCCTCAAAAAATTCTGGGATATCTTGACAATTCAAATCGTAATATAATTTAGTCAGCACTAACAATACATCGAATAACAAAGAGAGAGCGGCAGCATTGTTTCTATTTTCCTTAATTTTTTCATCGACAGTCTTCAAAAGGTTCAAAAATGGAATTGCGAATGTATCCAAAACCAATTTGATCTCCAAGAACAATTCATCTGACCTAAACAATGGTCTCCATCTTTTAAAAATAGAATGGGCCACAGTCAATACACCTTTATTTGTAACCATATCATCAGCAGACAATCTACTAGTCAAGTCATTTAATAAAGTTGGCCAATTGTTTGGGAAATCTGAATCTGCAATAATAGAGATAGCCTCACCAATCTGTACTTGTAAATTGTTAGGCAAAGTGATCATCAAGGGAACAATTTCCTTTTTAATCAGATCAACATTATTCAAGGGGATTAAATAATTACCATCTTCATCAACCCATTTGCGTCTAATAAAATTTTTGAAAAACAAAGCACCTGCCAACCTAGTAGAAATAGGTAAATTTGTAGATGCAACAACATGCAACAAAGTTAAACCAAACCCATCTTGATTCTCTAATTCTCTTAAACTTCTTTCTGCACTTTTAGCGGTAGACGCCACTACAGATTCTGATAGAATTTTACCAACTGTCTCTAAATCAGACATCCCCACATTCAATTAAAACAAAAGTAACTCAGATAACACCTTCCTGATCAATCCAGAGTAGTCACTTCCTAACCATTCCTCGACTGGAACCCATAAACTCTTCATTAATAGGTTTGTTTGTTATAATATCCCAAAGGTTATATATATAAAATTTTTCAACTTCATCAGTTGGAAGGGAACATTTTTCAAAACCGATTAAGGTTAAAGGCTAGTCACGTGTTACACAAGAACGTCACTATAAGACGACTTTGATCAGTGATGAAGTACTTGCTAGATGATGGTTTATCAGTATATGTATGTATATATATGTGTGTGTGTGTGGATGTGTATATATTTCTATATTTATTTATTGATCGTTTTATTCAGTAGTTTTATTGTTGTTGTTAGTTTTTTAAAGATTCAAGAAATGACTGAAATTGGATGGGATGATGACGACATGCTATAGTTAGTTAAAATGACAAAATATTTGTTATAGATGATACAATTGTGAGTTAGATGAGTAGGTCTGGGGCTGGGGCTTGCGGGAGGGGCAATGAGTGATATTGGTTGTGATATTTTGGCTCTACCGTAGTGAATACTCTGTAAATAGTTTGCTGTTTGTGTCGAAAGATTGAATCCATTCACTGGTTTCAACAGATGAGGTTTTCGATGGTGAATAGATACGTATCCCTCTTAAATGGGTATCTTTACCATTTTCATGATTAATTGGCAATACCAATCTTACAAATTGGCACTTCAACAAATTATCAGGGCTTCTATTGTCTTCAAACGTCAATGCTGCCCAACCGTTTATATTACGAATTTCAATATTTTTATAAAAAAGTGCATCTGCAGGACTGTGACCAACGTACATTTTAATCAATCTAGGTGTGTACGACTCATCTGCAATTAATGAAATGAATATTGCAATTAATGAAATATCCATTCTTTTACTGAAATAGATGCATAATTCATGGGGTTGGACACCATCACTTTGCCAAAAGGTTGACATATTATCATCCAAAACATTTTCAATTGGATTGCCTATCTTATACGATGACGGTTGCCAATGAGCCAAATGGCTGATGTTTGTCAAGTTATTCGAATTCAATAGTCTTATCCCCTGTGTATACCTCAACGCCAGGTTTTCCATTGTTAATGAGCTGTACTGAGCGTCCGTTTGAAACCCATTGATATAAAGGTTCTTTTTAGTATCATCAACAACAGTATCATCCAACACCAATCCAGCTTCTTTCTTAATCTTCACTGGTTGTAACACGTCACTTGGACACAACTTGTCTAATAGATCATCTATATCGATCTGTTTCATGGTTCTGATTCTTGCCTTCTCACTTGGATATAAAGCAGCAAAGTCTCTGGCAACACTACCACAGGGATAGGTCAATCAATCAATCAATCAATCAATCAATCAATCAATCAATCAATATATATAAATATATTTGTGTGTAGTTGGAATAGTCGTTATAACTCTAGTCAAACCCAATTAAAATCCTTACTCTTCTAGTCAATCGATATAAAACACCGTTTCCAAGTGTTTGATTATGTGGATGAGATGGGATGAGATGAGTTTCAATTATAGAATGGATGTGATGAAGACAGTATTGGAATAAAAGCAAATGATATTCTAGAGTGATAATGCTACTATTGGATACGTTGTTGTTGTTGTCATATGTGACTATATGTCCTTGTATACTTCAATCGCAACTCCGTATAAAGCTAGATATTCCTGCTAGATCGAATATTTAACCAAATTCAGTTTCAACGGTTAAACTAATTATTAAGCAAGGCTATTTTAAAAGTTTGAAAAGTAACAGTTGTGTGAAGGAGTTTCAGTCACTAGTCGGTTATTGAATTGACAAGAAGAACAAGAATCTATTACCCCTTCTCCCCCATATTTTTAAATAACAGATCATGTTTCGTAGTGGTAAAATTATATCTCCAAGGAATAATTTTTTTAATTTGATCAAGACCACCTACAGCAAAAGACCTTTACATGTCAAGACTGTATCCACACCTAATGAAAATGCATTGAAATTTATTTCAACAGATGGTGAATTGTTCCAAGATAGAGGCACCCATAGTTTAGAGATCAAGAATACAGATGATTCTCTAATTGAGCAATCGAAGTTTGCGCAAAGACTCTTTGTTCAATGTCCAGGGATTGAATCATTAATGATTGGTGATGATTTTGTTACTGTTAACAAAGATGAGATGATACATTGGAATCAGATCAAACCTAATGTATTAGAGATTTTATTACAACAGTTGTCATCTGGAGAATCCATAGTGACCCAGAAGTTCCATGAAATTAGTAAAGAGAGTGAGTCAGGGTACGATATACAGTTACCAAAATTTGAATTAAATGAGGACGAACAAGAGGTCAGTGATATGATCGATGAGTTGATTCAGACAAGGATTCGACCAGCTATCCAAGATGACGGTGGTGATATACAATATCGAGGATATGATCCAAAGACTGGTAAAGTGTATTTAAAACTGCAAGGTGCATGTAAATCGTGTTCATCGAGTGAGGATACATTGAAATATGGTATTGAATCAATGTTAAAACATTACGTTGAAGAAGTAGAAGAAGTGATTCAAATACTAGACCCTGAAGAACAGATTGCGATTAAAGAGTTCGAAAAACTTGAACAAAGAATAAATAATTCGAAAAAAGTGTAAAACTAAAATCAAGTTTAAACCATTTTATATCTCAATCTATATCCATTTCCCTTCCTCCTCCTCCCTCTGCCCCTCTCATCCCTTTTGTTTCGTGTAAATAAAAATATACATATACATATACATTTAAGTTTAAGTTTAAATTTAAATTTAAATCATTCAAACTAATCTTATTAATCAATTACATTTCCTCATGCCAACGACTCTATCTCTTCACATTCCCACATAACAGCATCTTCTTATCCTGAAACTATATCTTGTTGGTGATAGTGAACTTGTGCTAACCAGATCATCGAAGCTAGTTCAACTCAACCTCATCCTGATGAATATAATCCTTTTCGATATGATATGATATGATATGATATGATATGATATGATATGATATGATTGTGATTGTGATTGTGATTGTGATGATTGTGATGATTGTGAAGTGATGTGTTGTGATGTGTTGTGATCTCAAAGGATTGAAAAAGTTTTTCTTTAAAATTGCACATGCCAAAATGGAAAGTTGATATACTTCTTTTCTCTATAACGAACCAACCAACCAACCAACCCACCAATTCAATACAATCAATTAATATATAAAAAGAGATGTATAACCTGATTGGAATACTTTAACTAGATTTTTCCATATAGTTTTTTGGATTTGTTTGAAGAGGAAAGGTTTGTTTTGGGTAGCTTGTTAATCTTAACGATTGCAGTTTATCACTTTATCAGTTTGACAACCCCATTGGTTTGTAATGGATTATTTGAAAAAGGGTATTAGAATTCCAACTTGGTTTACGTTTTAATTTAATTTAATTTAATTTAGTTTAATTTAGTAATATTTGCATTTGTATTTGCAGTGATTTATATACATTAAGGCCTTTTTGTTTGATATTTATAGGCATATAACATTATATCTGGTGTGTTCCAAACTAAATTTCTTTAGTTTGTATTATACAAGATAAAAAAAAAAATTAAAAATCGACATATAAGAAGGAAAGTAACCAACAGAGGTTGATTGAAATTAGAGTTAAACTGGTGGGAAAGTTAGTGCCTTGGGACTGAATATTAGGGTTATTTTCAACTAGAGATTGGTTTCTTGTGTTTTATGATGTTTCCTAACGTTGCAGAGGCCAGATTTTCTGAGGAAGAGGTTAAAGCTGCAGAACTTTTAGATGTTTTAAGAAACTCTACTGATAGATTGTTAAAGGCTAATAGTAATGCTGTTACTGCCGTAAGTGGTCCTGGTACCGTTACTGGCAATGGTATTATAACTAGTGGTGGTAGTGTTGGTGCTGGCATTAATGGTTCTGGTGGGGCTGTTGTATCCCTGGTGGATAGTAATCCTGGGAGTATTGGTGTTAGTGTGACCACTAGTGATAATCCAATGAGTGCTAAAGTTACTTCTACTTATAATGGGGAGGTGATATCAAATACTGATAGCATTGGAAGATCAGATAGAGCTGGGAATGTAAACGATAACGAAAATGGGAATGGAAATGAGAATCAATCAGGTACTCACAGTGCAGGTGGTTCTTCTCAGCCTTCAACTTTGTTAGACATGGTTTATAATAATTCGATTATTAACAGTGTCGTGGATTACTATGAAGGTAATACCAACAGTTCAGGGACTAAAAGAGCGGCCTCTTTGAATTCCGTAGGTGGCACAAGTACCAATAGTGATATAGACGCCACTATGACAGATGTGGGATCAGAAACTGAATACAAGGGTGCTATCGAGGCTAGTAACTATAACTTCGATAAGAGAACAACTAATGTTTGCGCAGGAAGAGTCTCGAAACGTCAAAAAATTACTGAGGCTTTGGCGAGAAGTAGAGATAATTTAAAACAATATAAACTAGGAATGTCAATTGAATCAAAGAAAAAAATTATCACTTGCCTACATCTATTGAAATTGGCAAATAAACAATTGACTGATAAAGTTTCATCGCTACAGAACGCTGTGCAACATGAAGAATTGATAGCTCGTAAAAAGAAAGATTCCAATTGCGACAGAAGAAAGAAGAAGAGATTGCCTTTAGATTCGGATGTTAAACAGGTAGAGTACAATCCACTAAGCATAAAAAATATCACACTACCAGAAGACTACGATGAGCTCGATAATCAAAAAAGAGAGACATCTATAGGACTAGATAACAATAAAGATGATGAGGATACGATAAGTGCACAAACGGATGATGAAGAAGAAGATGAAGAAGATGATGAATTTTTCGATGCGGTAGAAACGAATAATGAACAAAGTGCAGTTATCAAAATGGAAGTTGTCACCACTGTGAAAAAGGTATTTTCTGTAATATCGAAATTTGCTGGTGGTTCTTTACCAGAACCTGCACGGAGTCAAGTACGTAATTCTTTGTTAACACTACCTGAGAATTGGACTGCTACTGCTAATAATTCTACTCTAGGTGCTATTGATTGTACATGTTGCGATTCAGACTATTGCCTGTCTGCAAACTGTAAAGTATTAATCTTGGCAAAGGAATCACTAGATATGATGAAAAATGTAATGCATGTCCTAGATTCTTCATTGGGTAAGGCAGAGGAATGGATTAAACAAAGACAGGAGTGGAAAGAAGAGTTGAGAGAAAGATTGATGAGAAAGCAAGAATATTTTGCAGCACAAAGGTTGTTAAGAGATCAGAACAATAACAGAAACTAGTAACTCACTTTCGTCACCCTTAATTGATAATTTTTTGATGTTCACTTTACGCTAAGTTTTCTAAACATTAATTGGATCTCGCCTGTAATATTATTGATTTAGCAATGAAATGTCATGAGAATTAATTGAAATTACTGTTTATGTTTGTTTTTCCCAGTAATCAATTGAGCAATAAATAGTTATGTGTCCTATTAAACTGAAGCCACGCATATTGATATACATATAGATTAAATAGTAATGTAGAAAAAAAGTTAATATATTCACAATAAACGAAGTACGCTGTAATATTCTGTTGAAGGCTCGGAATATATATGGCAATCTTGGTGATAACTTAATATGCATACAACTGCCATTGCATTTTTAGTGTATCGTCATAATAATAATTAATCTTGGACACTATATAAAAGTGGTGGTTATGCCTCCTTTAGTATAACATGTTGTTTTTTTTAATCCTACCATAGCCAATGCACTATAAACCATATTTTTCTAGCCAGCCTTCTCAGATAGTTCCCATGAGAGTATGTGTAGCTAACATCACTATATCTTCTTATAAACTTTTGTCTTACTGGCGACTTCAATTCATGACTGATCGTAATAGAATGTGCTGACATTGGTCATGTGACTTTTTCTTATAAAGCCATATTATCATGTCTCACGAGTGTTTGTCCGAACCGAAAACTCTTCAAGGTATCTTGAAGTATAAAAGAAGAATATATATAGTAATATAACAAGTAACTATGTATAAAACTAAAAGAATGATCCAGTTATCTAGTAACAGAGTGACCACAATGAGCCAACGTAATCCTACAATCCAGTAGAATGTATATATATGAATCAAGATAGCAATCATACATGTATAAAATAGTTGCTATGGTGAGGTTGAATGTGTGGTGTTATGCTTTTTTTATTCTCTATTTGACTATTACTGTCATTATTTGTTGTAAATCGAATAGTAGTACTTTTATACTCCACAATAACTAAACCTTTTTACACGTGAAATACACATGATTAGCTCCTATTATCACATTGCTTCCACCTCCATCGCATTTCAAAACTCTCAACAAGTTATTATCCGATATAGTGTAACGGCTATCACATCACGCTTTCACCGTGGAGACCGGGGTTCGACTCCCCGTATCGGAGTATTTTCTTTTTTTAATACATTTTCATTTTTTAGTTTTTCTTCCCACTAAATAGCAACTATCAACCACGTGATATCATTCAGCACGTCCATACATATAAATACACAGATACATACCCACTCACAATCACTCACTATCTCCTAATCACTTCTGCATTGTCTTCTCAACCAAACAAAAAATCCAGATTTAAAGCATCACTATGGAAAAGAAAATTAATTAATGAAGAAATTCAAAGAATATCGATTGCCAAATGAGAATTGAACTGAACCGAACCGAACTGAACTGGATTCGATTCAAAATTTACAGATTCACTCATGGATACAATTCTTATTTTAAATAAAAGTATATCTTGTCTTGCTGATTACTTTTCCATATAAAACAATTGTTACACTCTTGGAACAGTATCTCTCTTTTGTCTCTAATCAGCAGCAATACAATTGAGTAGATAAGATAAGATACCTTTTTGTCTAATCTTTTCCATTGGTTCTCATACATTTATTCTCTCACACAGATATGTCTGAAACCGGAAAGAATTCAACTGCAGAATTATCTGCTGTTAAGGTAACTGTAAAGTTACCTGAATCAATTGTTCACCATCGTTCTCACCAAAAGAAGCAACAGTCTCACAATGTAAAGGAAACTAATGAGCTATCCTTCCAATTCCCAAGAGAAACAAGAGTCCAAACTATATTAGACGTCTTGAGTTATGCTCAAGCAACTAAATATTTAACTAATTTCAAATTGAAAACTGTTCATCAAATTTTGAACCCTGAACAATCAATTAATGAAATTATTAATGATGAGAAAAGTAATCATTTAAACTTATCCATCGAACTATGTCCTTATAATACAAGAGAAATTGTAAGACATGTTTTGACTTTGAGAGATTTCATCGGTTTTGCTTTAGAAACTGAAGATGGTATCTCTGAATTCAGCATCTCTACTGGTTCAAAATTCTCAAATATACCATTCATGGATGTTAAAGAAAAACAAGAAGAAATTGAAGAGATTCCAAGAGATGATAATAAAAATTTACCAAAGAAAAATGTCTTGAAGGTTTCTCAAGAAGAAAAGGATAATTTCTCAAAGGAAGTTCATTCAATCTTAGATTCCTTCAAATATTCAAATTCAAATTTGAAATCTGCTTATTCAACAATTTCAAATATTGTCACACCTTGTTTAAATTCTTTGAATTTATCAGCTTTTAATCCTGTTCCAGCTTTCTTTAAGACAAAGGGTCACATCTTATACTTACATATCGTTACTTTAGAAGGTGAATCTTTCCATGTAACCGCTGTACCATCAGGTTTCTATATTAATAAATCTTCTTCAAATAAATTCGATCCTTCTATGAAAGATGTTGAAGGTATCACTCAACAGGATTCCATTAAATATAATCTATACGATTTAATTGCCTTACACTCGAAAAAATTCCATTCTCATGTTGAAGCTTTGGAAAAGAAATTGGCCGCTTACCAATCAATTGAATATGTTAAACCTTTGACCACCTTCTTACACAAACCATGGTTAGTTTCTTCTTTACCTGCTAATAACGCTGATTATTCAAGAATGCAATTGGATTCTTCCCAATATGAATCTGAAAGAAATTTCAATGATGAATTCCAAGCTATTAGAGAATTACCAACTCCAACTGTACAAGAAAGTATTCAATCTGAAAGATTATTGAGTAGAATATCACATGAATTCACTACTGCAGCAGTTAAAGGCGCCATGTCAATCTTTTATGGTGAAATGCTTCCTTTGAACCCAGAATCTGATGACCAAATCTTCTTGAGAGATAACATCTTCTACTCTTACGTCATGGATGCAAATGGTTCTTACGATGGTAAAGGTGGTAATGATGCCGCTTTTGCTGCTTCAAATCAAGATTTGAAGACTATCCAAATTTTGAAAAATTTGAAAATGAAAGATGTCTATTACTTGTTAACTACCATCATTGACTTTGGTGGTAAAAGAATATTGGCTCAAACTCCTGTTCCAGGTTTATTATCAAACATGGGTGCCGATGTCATTACAGATGCTGATTCCGGTGAACAAATGATTGTTGATAAGAAGAGTGAAGTTTCAGTTGTTTACGGCTTAGATGAAGAATCAGGCAAAGTCTTAGCCAACGATCAATTTGACAAGTCAGTCAGTGAAGAATTCTCAAAGTACTTACACTTAAAATCTCATGATGTTGAAGGTTCAAAGATTTCTTTCTCCTATCAATCCAAAGGTATCCTAGGTTCTGACAAAAGAAACTATATCATTGATTTAGCAAACACATATCCATTGGATGTTAAATTTGCTAAAGAACATTTTGATAATGCTGAAGAATCAAAACGTTACCCACATAGACAAACATTATTACGTCCTGAATTAGTAGAAAAATGGTGGAATTCAAAAGTTCAAGCTGAAGGTATCGAGATTAACAAAGCTTACGATGAAGCCAAGTTTACTTACAATCCAGATGCTTACCAAGTTGAAGGTGTCGAAGATGTCAACATCCAAGATATGTCTTCATATTTGGTTGAGACTGTCTTGCCAAGTGTTATTGAAGATTACGCTACCGGTAATGTAAGTGTTCCATACGATGGTGAACATTTAGTCGATACCTTACATATTAACGGTATTAACGTGCGTTACTTGGGTAAATTAGCAATTTTAGCTAAAGAAAAACTACAATTGCAAGAAGAAGTTCATGAAAAGAGATTAAAGGAAATTGAAATCTCAAATAAGGACTACGAAGAATGGGAAGCATCTTATTTAAAGAAGATTGAAAAAATGATTATTGAGAGACAAGAAAAGGTGAACAAATTAGTTCAAGAAGGTAAAGAAGTTCCAAAAGAATTGACTGAAGAATTAAAATTGAATGAAGATGATATCAGAAAGCCAACTGATGATGCACCAGCTGTTGTTAACACTGATGAATTATTGCCTTTGATTAAAGTCACTGAAATTGAAATTTTTGCTCGTACCATGAAACATATTTTGAGAAAGTACACTAAAGACTTACCTGTAGTTGCTATCCCATCAATGATTGCATTTGTCTTAAACTTGTTGTTCGGTCAAAAATATAATGAAGTACCAAAACCAGAATCAGTTGATTCCTTCTATGATGTTGATACTTATGAATTCAGTAAATTGACTCGTGATGGATTAATTAAAGAGATTCAACTAGTCTCTGAATTACGTTTCCGCTATGAATTGGCTGCTGATTTTGTCGACCAATTCAGCGATGCTCCATTCATCTTGATTAGATCAATTGCAAGAAAATCAGGTATACAATTTTTGAACAAAGATTACTTCTTCACCAAGGATCAATTTGAAGAGTTCAAATTATCACAAGATAAGAAGGTTAGAGGTAAATTAGTCGCTCCAGCCAATACATTTACCGTCTCAGATTTGAATATGATTCCTCGTATCAAGGATATTGACTACTCTTCAGTTTTAAGTGACCAAAAATGGGCAGAAGGTTCAATGTTATTGAATGAAGATCAAAACGCTGCATTGACTCTGTTTGCCCAAGCTATTGCTATCAAGGAGGAAGTCAATGGTGTATTGCACAAAGATGTCGCTGAAAAATACTTGACCTTATCTACTGTTTATAGTAAATTAGGTCTAACTCCTGAAGCAGTTGCTTTCTGCCGTAAATCATGTGCAATCTACGAAAGAGTTTCTGGTATTGATTCATTTGAAATGTTAAGATCTTTATCGAACCTGGCTTTACTAGAATTTGCAAATGAATCTCCATACAACTCGGCTTTGGTTTTCAAAAGAATTGTTGAAACTTTAGAATCATTGAAGATCACCGAAAAGATCCATCATCCAGCTGCTTTGAATGCATTCAATCAACTTGAACAGATGTCATTAGGTGTTGAAAACACCAAGTTGACAGTTGAGCTATGTAAGCAATTCAGAAGTTTGATTGTATCCTTAGATGGTAATGATACTTTAGCCTATGCCACTTTGGAATCTCGTATCGGTAACTTGTATGCCTCCATCAATGATTTCCACAATGCCATGGAACATATCTCTAAAACACCAAGAATTTTCACTAGAGAGTTGGGTACTAATCATCAAATTACTGCACAATCCAGACAATGGGTTAACGGTTTGTCTAACTTGATGAAAGATGCCCAACAGAAGAAGAAATTGGCAGCCGAACAAGCTTCAGTAAACTCTGGTTCTCGTAAGAAGAATGTTAACCAAAAGGCTGATGCTCCTAAGGCAGAATTAGCTGAAAAATCTGTTGATGAATTATTAGATTTTATTGAAGGCGGTTCAACTGAGAAATCAAAAAAGAAGTCTAGCAAGAAAAAAGGTAAGAAATAAACAATAATCTAAATTAATCCAAAAAATTGCATAACTTTATTTTTTTTATTAATACTATGATTGTTTCTTTCTCACCATACTAAAACATTTCTTACTTCATCATAGACACTTTGTAACGATAATCTGTCTTGTAGATATCATATAGTATTTTTTATCTAGTTATATTAAATAAACCAAATTTTAATGTATAGCAAGTTATTAACAAACAAACTTATATAGATGAATCAATGTATACTCAAAGTTTAATCAAATTCAACATTATACATTACCCATTGTTTCATATGTCACTGTATTGTATTGTCTTAGTTTGATTATTATGGTTTTAACTTTATTACTTTGTTTGTTCTGACGTCGCTATCAAATATTTAAGTTAAGCATGAAAAATTTTAAAGCTCATCTCATCTCAAGATTTTAAAAAGGTATTAACGAGAGGTATTATATTCAATACTGTATTTGTATCGTTATAGAATAGTCATATGAGGACAATCGATCATTAAGGATGCCAAAGGATAATTTGCTGTTTAAATTGGACAATCTAGAATATCAATATTACTATTTGAAAGGAACTCTAGATAACTTCACACCACGTTTGAATAGCACTACAAAATTATATAATGCTAAAGGTAAAAAGAGCGCAAAGAAAGTAGAGAAGGTTCTAGCAGAAATCACATTACCAGAAGTAGAATCAGGACTATTGGAATTACGTTTAGAGATATTCAATAATAAATTATATCATCTGGAAAAAAATTTACAAACATTTCTATTAAAACATATATTAGAATATGAAAAGAAAGTATTGAAGGAAGAAAATAATAAGAATGCAAAGAAGAAGAACCACAATACTAGTGAGGTTATTGAAGAAATTAAGAAAACCTATGGATTTGAAGAATTTATTAACTTTATAATAAAATCAAAATGTATTAAACTTGCTTCCAGTAAGATAATCCCAACTAAACATCATCAAACTCTACCTCAAAATAAATGGTTTATAGATCATGAATACTATAAAATTATCAATGATAAGGGACATAAGTATAATCCAGGTAGAATTTGGAGTGAAGTTGTTATGGGTACAAAACACTCAGATCAAATCGTCAGTTCATTATTAAATAACAAGAAATGCAAAGAATTATTCCAACAATTTGAAAATGGTATGGATGTATTTTTAGCAATCAATAAGGATAAGAAGAAATTAAATAATACAAAACAGACAGATTCGGATGGTGATGGGAACTTGGATTCAAGTAATGGCATTAATAAGAAGAAAACTGATGATGATTCTACGATAGAATCATCAGAATCTGAAGATGAAATGTCAAATCAAGATGTTGAATTGAATGATGATGACATTTCAAATATTATGAAACAGTACGAAGGTGTTATTGTGGATTCTGAAAATGAAAGCTCGAATGAGGATTTTGTAGCTGATCCAAATATTGATTATAATCAAGTTACTGATGAAGAAATGTCATCCAATGAGAATTATGAAGACGAAGAAGATGACGAAGATTCTAGTGATGATGAGCAACCTCAAAAGAAAAAACAAAAGGTCCAATTACCAGAATTAATGGGTGGTTACTATAGTGGTGAAGAAGAATCTGATTTTGAAGAGGACAATATAGCCAAACAGCAAAAATCTAATAAAGAGAAAAAGAAGAATAGACGTGGTCAAAGAGCTAGAAGAAAGATATGGGAACAGAAATATGGTAAGGAAGCTAAACATGTTCAAAGGGAGTTGGAAAAGGAAAGAGAAGAAAGGAAACAAAGACAAATAGATTATGAAGCAAGAGTTGCTAAAAGAGAAGCTAAAGCTAGAGAATTGGCTGTCTCTGGTACTAATTTGATTGAAGTTGGTGAAAGAAAGGCTTCAAAGCCTGTTGAAAAGAAAGAACCTAATGAAGACCATCCTTCATGGGTAGCAAAGAAACTTGCAGAAGAAAAATTAAAGAATGCTAAATTTACTGGTAAGAAGATTACATTTGATTAAGGAACTTTGCATGAAAATATATTAACAATTATATGTATTATAGTCATTTATTATTCGATATTTACATTTTGGTCATTTTGATAAAATATAAAAATATTACAATTGATAAAGTCAGAAAGTATCTCTATATAAATATCTAATGTATAGAGACTGTTATGATGCTTGAATATACTAAGTTGGGCGTTTATTTAAAGGTGTCGGAGTATCCAACGGATTAGATATTGGAAGATCTGGCTTCTTTAAATAACTTTCTTTTTGGTGCTGATGATGATATTGGCTATTTTGTTGCTTATTTGAGATATTGTGATTGTTATGGCTTTGACTATGACTCGTGTGTCTGTTATGACACTCTAGACAATACTCTGGGGATTCATTATTAGATCTCGATAGTGGAGGAGAAATATCAAAATTATTGAAATTTTGTTGGGCATTAGATGGATTTTGTAAGTTTAATTTATCCATTAATTCCAGTAGTTCTTGATTTAGGGATATTTTTCTTAATTCGTTTTCCCTTTTTATCAATAATTTTCTCTTTAGAGAATCTATTTGGTCTTCCAGATTTTTCAATTCTACACTTTCTTTAACCATAATATCTTCATCGGAAGGACCTTTACTGAAGAATAAATTAGGCTGTGATGTTACAGGAGGTGTTGTGGATTTATTAGAAGTGGTAGATTGAGAAGATTTCTCCTCCAGTACCAAGTTTGTTAATTTGTCCAGTTTATCATTTAATTTATTTATTTTTTCATCAACAGGATGTGAATTTTTTAAAATTGTTGGAGTCGACATTGAATCAGGAGACGTGCCTAAAGTAACTGATCGTTTTTTGGGTACCTGTATATAATCATTTACATCTTCTGTAATACTATTATTAATTATCTCGCTGTTTTGAAAATTTTGTAGATCAGAATTCAATTTTTTATTTAATTCCGTATACTTAATCAACTTTGCCCTTAGAGAACCCACTAATGAATTCAGTCTATTTATTTCATCTTGTTTTGAATTTAGTTTATTGTTCAATTCTTTATTTTGCTTAATCAATCTGTTGATCATCTGTGAGTTCAAACGATACTCCTCTGGTACTATCTTTTCAGTAGGAACGTTGCCTATATTTCTTGGACCACCAAGATGTCCAATGCCACCACCTTGATTCATATTATCATTATATAATGGATCTGAATACATTGAAGGGATATTATTTTCATTTCTATTAGACCTAGCAGAGCTGTATCTTTTAGGTGTAGGTGATATATTCATGATACTATCGAATTATTTAATAATGACCTAAAGATATGTTATCTCTTCAAAAAAAAAAATGAAAAAGGAGGAAAATCGGTGCACTTGTAATATCTTAAATAACGTTAGCTCAGAAGAAGTAGTCCCAGTTGATCTCAATTGTTGTGATTCCTTCAAAATAAATATATCTATCTATTGTATATTTATATTTTTTGTGTATCTGTTAATCAATCAGTATAACACTTGTTTTGAAATTCTATAATAAATAAAATCCCGATAGAACAGAGCTAATAATAAAAATCTAATGTACACTCACTAAAAATATGTTGTCCTCCTGATAGTAATCCCTATCCAAATGCAAATCTGAACGTACAATATCTCTTGCAATTGACACTTTATTTCAATAATCTGATAGTGTTTTTGTAAGTTTAATTCAATAAGTATCAAGAAATATCAAATTTTAAAAAAAGCACGCGTCTTCATTAAAATAAAATATTACATAGTTAAATATGGTGATGATACGCGTAAACTATCAGATGTACCAAGAATCGATGAGATGATCATAAACTATAACTGTATACTTTTAATTCATTCAAACAAGTTATTTTTATGGGTTTGGGAGGGTTGGTGGCTATTGTACATGATGTTGGATTCGTTAGTCGTCGAAAATACTGGTGGTAAAATTATAGAATTTCCATATGTATGCACGTACTTATATTTAGAAGGTGTCATTAAATGACATGAGTTATATAGATGACAGTATAATAAAAAGAAGGTAATTTCTTTGTAAAATTGCACTTATGCACTTATGAGGCCATGCAATGTAGGGAATCGGTTGCTTGTTCGGTGAATAGTGTGTTCAGTGTGTCCTCGAGACGCGGTATGTCTGTGAGTACATGCAGAACTAGATATTTAGTTAGATATTATCATTAATTTTATAATATTGACGAATTGTATAATCAATTAGATTATTAATATTTTATATTTTAACATATATAACAAAAACAAGGATATTATAAAAGCACATTAAATGGATCCCAAATGCATTTAATGTCCAATTAAAAGTAATTTGAAATAAATAAAAACCAGAATTTAAAAAAAAAAAAAGTGTAGTAGTCCCTTTCGATAGATGATAGTAAGATTTTATCTTGAATGAATATATTTTTTATTTTATAATAGTTGAAACCTTTTTTTTTCTTAATTTTAATTTTGGTTGGTGAAGTAATATTGGTTAACGTTTGGGTTAAAATAGGTTACTGGATGTTGATTTAAAGTACTTTGAATATCCTTGACGAAAAGAGGGTATAATTTATCGATAATCTTTTCCTTTTTGGCCATTAACAATGCTCTTTCGAATGGGATCCAGACACCTTTCAAATTCATTGAACCCACTTTCACTACATGTCTTATCTTTTCAGCCTTTAGTATACCGTCTCTTCTACCACGAGTCATTTTAGTAACATTCAATAATTTAGTACCATTAATCATGTCATTATCTGCTCTTCTTACTACCGACACACCATTTACTTCAACTTGATAACATAAAGTATTTTCATCCTGCCAGACAGTAGTTGTCACCAAAGGTTCGTTCCAGCGACGTTGATAATAAGTAGGTGATGGTGTATAATGTTCATTGAATTGGAAGTTTGATGACAATAAAGATGGGTTGTTTAAGAAAAAGTCTGTTGAGTAACGTGAGTTGTTGTTGTTGTTATTGTTGCTGCTGCTACTGCTGGTGGTGGTGTTTCCACTGCTGGTTAGGTGAGAAAGTTCAGTAATACTGTTGCTCCTGTACATATTTTCACTTGAAAGATATTGTAATTGCTG
>NW_001834610.1:0-30600 GCF_000150035.1 Vanderwaltozyma polyspora DSM 70294
TCATTACAACTTCATTGAGGCTAGATGATTCAACATGAGTCAAAATGTTGGATCAAGAAGTATTCGAGAAAGCTACTTCACTGTTTGATCTCCATTGGATTAATACATTTTACAGAAACATTCTTTCTGATATCGGAAAATTTTAATCCCATATAGACTTCCTTCGCGTCTTACTTACATTAAAAGCCCAAACATTATTCTAACGTATCCCATATATGATCTCAAAGTAACCGCTAAAAAAGAAAGATATCTAACTGTAATTCTTGTAATTTGATATTTATCTTCAAAGGAAATAAACAGTTTTTTTAAACAAATGTTCATTATTTGTTGGATGAAGCTATTTGATGGTAAAAAGTTCGACAAAAATATTTTGGGATTAGATACTACAATTTACATATTAGAATATATCCAGAAAGTTAACTTTGTATCTTAATGACCTTCATAATTTTACTTGAATACAGTAAACTATAAAAAATATTAATCAAAGTTTTTATTCACCAGGAAATAATTGATCATATAAAATTATAGAACTCATAAAGAAAATGTGACATAAGTTTACAACGAATATATTTTTGAACTAATACTTTAAATTCATATGTTCAAATATCCTATTCTTTACAGATACTCATTTCAAATATCCAGCTACTATTCTCCTGTATTTATCATGTTCAATTTTTTTTTTGGGTCGACATTTTGGTAAATAACAGGCTATTATACCTTGGGATATAATGATTGACAGAATTCAGATTTAAGAGAGCTCCTTTACTGTTATCATATCATGAGTTTCTTGACCTATTAAATTATAATATTCTTATACCTAAGATCATCTTGTTACTCACTTCGAGAAAGTATACCGTATTTGACATATCATTATGACATTACTATCAAGTCCTCAAATGCTACAAAAACAATAATATTTTGGATATGCGAAAGACACATATTTTGTTGGATGGTCGAATAATTTCTAATTTTTCACAATTCTATTGATTTTACTTGGTACGTGGTGCCTAAAAGACTGATATATATTACTGGGTAAGAATATTATATGTTGTGACATTAAAAGAAAATATGTATCCTTGAATGCTTTTAGGGTAAAAAATTTTAAAAACTTGAAAATAGATATAGAATGAATACATTCAGATTTTAGTAAAAGAACAAAGTACTATAAATTGCAGAAGTTTTGTCTGTCATGAGATACAATTGACGTCAACTTTAAAAAAAATGACTATATACATAAAATTTGAATGTATCGATAATTCTCTTAGAGTAATGGAGGAATCTGCACCGATAAAAGACAAGAGATATACTAATTTGCATTAAAAACTAATGTAAATGCTTTGAATTTCATCGGGAGCTATTTACCGATGTTTTATTAGAGTTGAGTAAAACCAAGTATTTTTTTGAATAATTCCAATCATTGGTAAAGACAATTTATCATTTGGAGCTGGGGAAATCAAGAAATATAAATTCCATCAGTAGACAATTGCACGATTTATTAATTCTATTTGAGGAATACAGTGTGATACCAGCTTTAATTTCAACGACATTCGTTGAAAGAAGGTGAACAATTCTGGCCGAAGGTATTAAGAAATCGGCAACCACTCTAATTGAAAATTATTTATCTACTTTAATTATTATTAACTAATAAATTTAATATTGAAATATCGTTGAATTGTTTCTATTAATTGGTTTTGCAAGTTTTGATGGACACCCCAAAATCTTGAAACAAAAATATATCAATATTTATTATCTAATCTACAAAATTTTTCTGTAGTTACGTTTTTTAAGTGAACCTCAAAATACCAATTGGTTTAATAACAACGATAATTTATTACTAAAACTGCATCAACAACAACACTCATGTGATCTAGAATTATTTGTCCAATACTTTTACGACCAAGAACCTAAGATAAATAAGTGCTGCATTCAATTAAAGAAGATTTGTTTCGTATACCTGTAATTTAGAGAAGGGATGAGAAAAGTTCATCTAGAACCCTCTATTTCACCGAATTTAAGATAAATTAGTAGCAGCATTCTTTACTCGGAACAGTGATCAAGATATGGTGTCAACATGACGCTACGATTATTTAATCAAGGTGGATTCAGCAATTGCTTAATTTAATTTTCGTGTTGATGTGGATAAAGATAATTACGATGACTAAATAATTCCATTCCTTCTAAGCTAAATATTTTTTTTTCTTTCCATTTACTGAAATTAAAATTTGATATTAAAAATTCCATCTTACTATTCTTAAAGTTAATATTCAGGAATAACAGATATTCCAGTTCTCTGTTTTTGGGATGAGAGATCTTGAATATTAAACAGTCAAATCAACGTCGGTATACTTCCTCAATCTAATGGTATCGAGGATTCTAAAAGTCCTTATAAATTCAGACATGTCTTGAAAAATGTTAATTTAAATCTAAATTTAAATCTAAATCTAAATTCAACTAAATATCTCTTTGTGTTTACAATAAAGATTACTCGAATTCCTTACCTTCTTTGGCTAGGCAAAACCACTTGTCAGAAGTAACCATTAAACCTAATTTTCCGTCAAATGAAGAAATTAGTTAACATATAAAGTATCAATCTCGATACTAAAGAAATTTTTAAATTATTCAGGACTCAACTAATATTTGTATTGACATCTCAAATTAAGGAAATGAACCTTTAAGTAATGGCAAATTTCGAAATAGTTCTTCAACATTCTCTAAAAATTCCTATATTCACTAATTCGAATCGGTTCCCGATTTGGCAAAGATTAAACAAAAGACATCGAAAGAACTAAAATGAGTTAACAATGGAGATAATGGTGATGTGATTTATGATTAAATAATAATTTGCTTTTAAGAAGGGGACGTTATAAGGTTTTCGTTTTATATTTAATTCTGGGAGTCAAGGGTGTCAACTATCTGAATCATTAAACTTAAGTACAGTTTTCATCGATATTTAAAGTGATAACTGTAAGTAATACGTTAGACAACATAAAGATACCAAGGACAAAGATGGAAGCACATCCAGAAGAACAAATTCAAAAGTACATTTCGATTTTTTTATGGAATATAATTAGAATAATCCAATTTATTATTCCAGTTATCGCTAGTTTTAGTAAGGAACATCCTACTTTGTTCTTATCCCTCTTTTCATTATTTGCATTGTATGTAATTTACAGAATATTTTCTAATATTATATCTATTATTAGGAGACTATTCTATATATTGATCATATTGTTTGGTGTATTTTGTTATCTAAGAGGATTTGATCAGGTTTTAGGAAAAGATATTCCAATGTTATATAAATTATTAATCCAGGATAAAAATTTTGAAACTGCAATTGTTCAGTGGACTGCCTACTTAACTAGCACTTCAGTGAATGGTTCAGCAATACTTTTCAATTTTGTGAAGGCTAGAGTCGTCGAATATGTACAAGATATTACAAGAGACTAGTTTTAAATGCCTCCACTAAATATTTTGATTTAAATAGTTCCATTATTACATCGAGAAAAGGCCCATCGTCCTAACTTTTGTAATGCCAACATATTTAGTCTAAACAATAATGACTAAATAAAACACAAGATTAAAGACTTATATCATGACAATAAATTAGACTCTATTAATGGTATAGTAATTATTTTTTGTTGATTAAGTTTATCTATTATTTATGATTTCTTATATGTTAATTGTTTAATAAATTTCTTAGTCAATCTACACACATACATACATATATACATACATACATATATAAATAAATAAGTTCATTATGTCTACCGTCAATCTCAACCCTTCCGTAGTGATAATAGCATCAGTATGCTTATCATCAATAGATCAAACATTAAATATTGGACCTTAATGATATTATTTTTCTCCTACAGTGTTTCCATGTTAATATCAATTTTAAAAACCTTTAAATATTGAAAAAATGAAAAACTACTTAACATATAAAATGTTCTCATTCGAGTATTAAATCGATAAGAAACCTGTACTTAGTTGATAAAATAGGTCTATCAGGCTGCTATAATTTGTTTTCATAATCATACATCAATAGTTTTAAAGGTTAAAAGAGTTGTATTGCGAATTGGGTCTCTCCTATAATTAGTCATGGGTGGGAAATCAGCTGCTAAAGTAATTATAACTGTCGCTACAATAGTTTCAATTATTACTAATATTTATATCTACACATATCCTTCTGTAGATCCAACAAAATGTTTCTGGAGGTGTAAGAGTTCAATGACTGAATATGAGCAAGATATACTAGAACAAGGTGGTCAATTAGAAAAAGCTGCTTACTTTACTAAAAGATATTTAAAGGATGTTTCAAAGCAATTGTTCTCGAAGAAAGATAGGTTAAGTAACGATGATGATGATGTTCCAGAGGTGCATATGCTAGCCTTTGGTGATCCACAAATTAAAGGTACCTTTAAGAGCACTCCATATCGTACACGTTTGGATACTTTTGGTAATGATTACTTCCTAGGTCATATCTTCGATACAATGGTATCAAGATTAAATCCAACTCATGTTGCAGTAATGGGTGATCTGTTTTCTTCTCAGTGGATTGGTGATTCTGAATTTTATAATAGAACAATAAGATATGTTTCAAGAATCTTTAAAAGAGATGTTTCATTATTGGAAAGTATTAAAGAAAATAATAAAAATGCCAATAATGAATATCAAGTTGATTGGGATTTATGGGGAAAGAATTTTAATCAAATTCGTAAAGAGGGAAGCCCAATGAATTTTGACTTTGGTTACAGTGATGTACACTCGTGGGAAGATAACGAAAATTACTTATTTATTAATTTGACCGGTAATCACGACATTGGTTATTCTGGTGATATTACTTATCAACATTTGTCTAGATACAACCAATTATTTGGTAAAGATAATTATTGGGTTGAATACGATCTAGATACTGACCATCCATGGAGAATAGTTGTTTTGAACTCAGTTGCACTAGAAGGACCTGCTTTACAACCAGAGTTTCTTGAAGTTACATGGGAATTTTTATATCAATTGTTTGAAAGAAGATTTAATGGTAGTACTGTTTTGTTAACTCATGTTCCTTTTTATAAACGTGAAGGTTTGTGTTCTGATGGCCCTGAATTCAGATTTTATCCTGAAGCTTATGAAAAGGAACCATATAAATCAAATTTATTGAGATCTCAGAATCATTTAAGTGAAGATGTTTCAAACAGGGTTTTGAATTTAATATTCGATAATGATAAGCCAGGTATTATTTTAACTGGGCATGACCATGAAGGATGTGAAACAATTTACAATAGAAACTCTACAAATGGGAAATGGGTTGCCGCAAATACAATTTTAAATAATCATGATTTGAATATTAAAGAAGTTACCGTAAAGTCTATGATGGGTCAATATGAAGGTAACACAGGTATTGTTACTGGTCAGTTTAATAAAAAAATTGGCAAGTGGCAATGGTATTATACAGTTTGTCCATTTAACCACGAACATGTTTGGTGGGTTGCGAAGGTTACGGCTATTATCTGCTCATTGGCTTGGCCTTTACTTTTATTAGTGTTTTGAAATATTATATTTGAGGATAGGGGGGGTTCATTTTGCAACAGGCTTCATTTTTTTCTTTTAGAAGAACTCTGAAACAGCCATTGAATTTAATTTTTGGTGTTGGAATCCTATACATACAAGACATTCTCAATAAAATTTAGAAAGTTTTTTCTTTTTTTAATACTTTTCCAGAACTATGTTATACAAAGATTTAAATATTCATTTATATAGTGAAAACTTACTGTATTGGAATTTGCCATAAACTCTAAGTTATGAGAAATTACTTCAAAAGTTTTTGCAATATTAAGTGTGCTAGCTAGATATGATAGAAATTTGATTAACAGTTTTTACAAAAAATAAAATATTGGAAACTTGACATTTCACCAGAAACACGAAACTTCTATTGACATCATAGAATTATATGAGGAATTATTTTTAAACTTTTGAAGGATATTTGCTTAATTTCCCTGGATTAATTACATTCAAGTTATAAAACATTCTTATGTTTTTTTAAAAAGACAGAGAAGTAGCAAGTGCTAGAAATAAACTACAAGGACATTTAGCAAGGAAATTGTCTTTTGTTTAATTGTTTTAAACTTACATTAATGACTGTGTTTTTGTAAATAATACTGCGTTTTTGTAAATAATACTGCGTTTTTGTAAATAATACTGCGTTTTTGTAAATAATACTGTATTTTTTTATAAATTTCTTTAGAAGTATAGTAGTTTCTCTAAATATGAAGAACTGGTCTTGCCTTCTCATTAACTAGGAACTCTAAGAAATATACTCTTATATGATTAAAAATATTAAATAATAGTTGGGAACCATCGATTTTAATTATAAATCAAAGTATACTATTATAAACAGTACGGATTTTTTTTCATTATTTGTTCTTATTCTTACTCTTTGCCATACTTTATTTTCAAAATTTATTCTTAGTTACTTTCAAGTGTCTTTAAATATATCTACTGGTGTTTGTACAATAATTTAAGGGTAAATATTGTAGAACAGTCTCATATACCAAGTACAAATATATACTGTAGATTGCGTCTGTGACGGTATTAAAACTATCTCTGGATTCTACATATTGAGCACTCTTGTACTTATAAGATACTATTACTTTTTTTTTGATAGAAAATCATGACATTAAGTTGTTTTTTTTTCTTATAAATTTAAGCAGTAAGTATAACTAATCTATATTGATAAAATTGACAAGAATAAATATTTACTAGTAATAGAAATTAGAGAAAAGGCTGGACCTAATTTCTTTTTATCTTTTTAAGCCAATTTTTTCTTTTACAAACGACAATAAGCATCCTACAATACCCTTTGTATTTCGGAAAAAGACTGAAATTTAATATAATTCACCCTTTGAATTAATCAAGCATATAGTTACTGTGATGCACCCACACATTTCTCTTGTTCTTCCCAGTTACAATCATCCAAAAGGTAGCATAACAACTCTATGCTATACATCTTTTCTAAATTAGTGAATGGATGAATGAATTAGACAAGAAAACAAAAAGCAGTTCTTGGTAAAGATTCACTCTTAAATTGTATCAATAAATCTCAATGCTACCTACTAATTTGTATTGACTTTTTGGTAGTATATCAATTAATTCTATTTCCTACAAGATATGCACTCATACAATATCATTACAGAACAAGAAACGTCTAGCTAAATATTAACCAAATTTGGACACATTGAATGATAATTTCCACATTCGTCTGTCTGGAATTTCATTTAGGCCAATAGTAGAACACGACAAATCTCAAATTAAATGGAAATGGTATTGTAATTCTACAGAATACTTATTCCATCAATTACAACTTTCTTAATGAACATCTGAAGAATGTCGTAGAACTTATCCAAAAAAAGAAAGAAAGATTTTGCATCCGTCTTGCTACCATGTTTCTCCACTATCTCAGTGCTCGACGCAGGCCTAAGGTTCTGGATTCGAAAACGTCAGAAACGGACGGGCTGCGTTCCTATCTCAGGTGTTGGCGATAAGAGGGATGATGAAACAGGAATGAAAGTAGTTTTTCCGAAGCATCGTTTCTTGTTTTGGGAATTGTGCCACAAGCATTTCTCAGAAATGTAATAGCCGGCGATAGCCAACTAACTAGCCATAGATATACACTGTGTAATTGTCTGAATTGCGAAAGTGTTGAGGGGAAGAAGGAAGGGAGGGGAGAGTGTAAGAAGCCTGGAACAGGGTCAACGATTGTCTGCCAGATCTCTTACTAGTCTTGACGTTTTCTTGTATATCGAGGTTAAGGCAAGTTTTTTTGACCCAAATTTAAAAGGAAATGGCAACCGATTGAAGGAGGTTCTAGCCATTTAGGCTTGAATTTTAGCATATATTATCTCTAGAAGTTGAGGTTCAACCTCAGAATAATCGTAGGGATTGCGAGAAAATGTCATGCTAATTTTTGTCACAATAGGTTCATTTGAGAAATTCTTGAAGAAGAAACATTTCAATTTTAGTTCCAATTATGCCAAATTCTGCAGGTGTCATTTGAAATGCTTATGCTTATGGATGTATACGAGGGGCATGGCATATTTGCAGTGAGACAGTAACCATTATCAAGTGCTGGACGTCCTTGTTGGTATCGTCTCCAATGTTTGCAGTAGAAATGAATGAACTACTTAGAAATGTGTTCGAAATTAGAAAGAATATTTCATTAATTTGTATGCTTTATTTTATCTTTTTTTGGGCTTAGTTGTTTTGTTAGGAAAATTGACATATATGGGTTGGGGAAATTAGTAGACATTATTCTTCCTTGATGCTGCATTTGCCATGATATCTCCCCTCTATCATCCTTCTGGGTTTTTGTCTAGAGTAAAACAAATATCTTAGAACAATCCATATCTCTAGGGTCTTCGCCTGTACAAACCGTTTCCAGTGGACTTGTATAGGTGAAGACATCTCAATTCGAATTTATTTTGTTGCAGTAGAATTGTGTTATCAAAGATTAATTTACAATGTAATGTATATTGTTATTGTAGAAAAGATGTACTAGACAATTAGATGCGTATTTTTTTTTGGCGTTTTGCTCATTAACTTTCTTAACGATCTCTGTCAAGCTAAATGTAAGCATAACACAAGAGAATAAAGATCCATTGATGAAATTAGATTGCTATCAGTTAATAAATCCATGCTATATTAGTAAGATGTTGAAGGGGATTAACAGAGAAAAAGAAAAGATTTATATTTGGAACTTTAACAAATTTTATATTGAATTTTCTGTCTTTCTCAATAATAATTTAGTTCTTTTATTGAATCTGAAAAATTTCTTTATCGATAATAAATATATACCTCTAATTTCAGTTGTAGCTCACTTTTTTTCAGTGAAATTCTAACCTCCTATGTGACATTCTGAAGAGAAATGATGTCAAGCAAAAAGATTAAAACTGTTATTCTACTTTTTTTGAGGTTAGGAAGATAAATGTAATTATTCCTATTTCTTGAGCTTATTTAATAATTTATAGGTTTTTCTATGTATATCTGAATGAAATCGTTACTGCCGTATATCTCTTGTAACCAATAAAAGAAACACATCCTTATCCCATTTTTTTGTTCCTTGGTTGGAAATAATTCAATGATGCTATTTAAACTAGAGTTATATTCAAATTAATATTCTAAAATATTTCTTACTTGAAAAGAAGTTAATATTAATTTGGTAATCTTGTTCAATATTTTTTAATTAGTGACCCAAAGGCTTATGCTAAACATATATACCATATAATCAATCCCAAAGGATTCTTATTTTTAAAGAATTAATAATGAATAATAGTTATATCCAAGACAATTGCCTCTTAAGACAGACAACGGCGCCAATTCCAAGCGAATATTTAAAACTAATGGCGGAACAATATTCGGAATTAGCACAAATAAGAGAATACAATCAACAGCCATTCTATTACGAATCAAATGAAATAGACAGAATATCAGGAAATATTTACGATAATGGAAGGGTTGTAGAAACACCTTCAGATACAGAATATAAATTAAATGACACACCAAATATGATGGATTTTTATCCTTCCAACAATACATTTGATAGTGATAATAGTACCATATGTAGTGAGAATGAGGAAGTTCCAAAAAGCCAATTAGAGGTAAACTTATTTGCAAAGGCATTCAATCAAAGTTATTTATCTTTAGTGGATAGAGAAGCAATGAATTATGAAGTTCCTTATGCTAAAATAAAGAATGAAGAAAGCTCTCCAAAAATTTCAAAGCTTGAAATCATACCAAGTAAGTTGAGTAATTTTGAAGTTAAAAGGAAGAGTCCATCTTCAAAGAAGCCAGTTTTGAAGACATTAATTTTTAAAAATAATAATGAACAGATTGCCAGATCTTGTAGAAATAAGTATTTAAAATCTGATACAAATTCTTTAAACAAGATTAAGAAGAGAAAGCTTGTATTGGATGAAGAACGTAGAGCATATCTACTAGAAAAAAATCGTGCTGCTGCTTCGAAATGTAGGAGAAAGAAGAAGATTGAAGAATTACAACTCAAGACTGATGTCGCAAGAATGTCAAAGGAAAATATATTTCTAAAAAATAGGATACAATATTATGAAAAATGGATGGTAGAATTTCAAATATTCCTTAGAGAACATTTGAAATCCTGTATGTTTGACGACAATACCAATTCTATGGTTAATGAATTCTTGCAGAATTATAATCCGGACATTTATAATTTCTCAAATGACACTACTGGCTATTGTTGAATTTGATGATAATAATTATAATAAAATATTACTATTACTACTATAATTATTGTTATTGATGGTAGTAGTAGTGGTAGTGATAGAAGTAGTATTACTAATACTACTTAATATTTTGAGCATAGCAATGAAATTTTCATTGCAAAACGTTATATAAACTAATACATAATTTAATTGATAATATAGGTATAAGTAAATATTAATAAAATTCTGAACATATTATTAATGGGTAGTTATTACACCTTTTTGGAATTAAAATATCCAGTTGTTCAATTGCTGGTGAATTTTTGGTTGACAAGAAAGCTAAAAAGGAGATAAAAACAATATCGGCATGTATAGAATTAAATTATAAAATTTTTAGTATTTTTTCATTACATGAAATGTTAGATATTGATTGCATTGAATCATTTTACTTATAGTGGCAAAACCAATATATGGAACTATTGTACAAATTTAGAGTTGGGAATGTCGTTTCGAACAAACAGAAGTATCTTCAAATAGATCACCTAATCTATTGTCATTATTTAATCAATTTCGATATCTTGAGTTGAATACTCATTGTTTCTAATTGGTGCGAACCATGGATGACCCATTGCCTCCTTGGCAGTTAGCCTTTCTTGATGGTCATATTTTAATAAGTTATCTATCAAGTCTATAATATCGTCATTGCCCGATAAGTGTCTGTTTGAATCATTTACAAATCTATGCCATGGTCTTCTTATATATTGGTCCATATCATGAAATTCACGAGGAAGGGTTATCTCGTACTTTATTAGATATTTTTCGAAATCTTCACTACCTAGCACCCTAACAATTTTAACTAATTGATCAGTATTACTGGTACCATGAAAAAATGGTTCCTTTTGGAATACCATTGATGCTAACATTGTACCAAAAGACCATAGGTCTAAGGAATAATCGTACATTCTGTAGTCAACCAATAGTTCAGGCCCTTTGAAGAATCTTGAAGCAACACGGACGTTGTATTCCATATTAGCGTGGTATAATTCTGCTAAACCCCAATCAATTAGTCTCAGCTTCCTTTGCTTATGATCTATCATAACATTATGTGGTTTTACATCTCTATGCATGATACCCATCGAATGACAGTAATCCAAAGCTTTTAATAACTCAAACATATAGTATCTCATATCCATATCGGTGAATTTAGGATATAAAACTCTAAAATCGATATTGTCTACTTGTTCGAAGATTAAAGCCGGTGTTCGAGAGATAGGATCTTTAACAATATTAAACAATTGTACTATATTTTCATGACCATTATGAGGCAGGTCATATATATATGGTCTTATAAATTTTAAAACAAACTCTTTCTTATTTGAATAATATTCATCCTTATTGAATTGCAGAGCAGTCGGAGGAGATTGCTCATCTGATAAATTGGTTAAAATCTTGATTTCTCTCTTAATTTTCTTCTTCTTTACAGGTTTCAACATTTTAATGACAATTTTTCTCTGTGTCTTTAACTCTACACCTTGGAAAACTTCAGAGTATTTACCACGACCAACTTTGGCTTCGATTTCATAGTCCTTATTATTAGTCGACCATTCAATCGTAGTATTTTCATAGTCCCAATACGATTTATCTCTCTGTTGATTAATATTTGTGTAAACACGGGCTTCAGACCAAACTTTTGATTTCATCATTATTTCCGTTTCTGATATTATTTAATAGGTATTGTCTTGTATCTTATAATAACCCTCTGTCTTCTTACTTTTTAAATATTAATGTTACAACTGTCATACAAAATTTAATAACAAATCTAAGATATCTCCGCAAATTATGCAAATATAATCACCCAAAATCAAATAATTGTGTCTTTTAGATCTGTATCTAATATGTATATATCTAACTCTTTAATATATTATAGGTAGATAAATAGTCTCCAGCTTTAAAGTCAACCGTACTAGGTGTTTGAACTCCTTTTTGATGGAAATAAAAAACTTCAAATATATTCTTGCTATTCACTATCTAATTCAGATAAGTTAGTGATGTAGAGATCTCTTTGTAACTTCTTATAACCTTCGATAATAAGAGAATTGGTATTATTGAACATATACTAATAGCAGGTTCTTGAAATAAATATCAAATTATTCAATTTGATAGTTTCGTGTATTATGAGATACATACCTTTGTATTTGAATCACGTGTTTATTGGTTCTAAACCTAATTATGGACTCATATTAATCGACTAGATCCCGAAGTAAAGATTTCAATTTCGACACTAGAACCTGTAAATGTTTCTTTTGGAGGTTGGGAATGGATTTAAATCTGAACCAAATGATATTTAAGGGCATGATTACTTGCCATAGAAATTTAGAAGTGGCTTAAAAAACTTAATGAATTTATTATATAAAATTCCAGTAACTAGTATATATCTTTAAGGAAGATATATACTATTGGCATATTGTAAGTAATATTGAATTTGGAATGTATAAATATCCATTTGTACTATTTGTCTGATTATTTATGTACTGACATTTTGAAAGTACATAGAGATTTATTTAGGATAAATTACGGATATATTGCTACATAACGTACCAGGTGACCATATATCAGTATGTTGAGTTTGGACAGCATAAGCACACTGTCATAAGGAGATTTTAAGCAATAACTTGATTAACATGTTCTATAATGGTATCAATCTGATTGTAGAGGGATGTTTAATTACAATCAGTTTATTAAATTGAAAAAATATCAATCCATTCAATTCCAGTTACGAAATTTAAGTTCAATTAGAGACTATATTTACGGAAGAAAACAATTGGATATTGATTATTTTACAACAAGCACATCAATAAGCATGAAACTTATTATATCATTTTTCTTAATTTCATATTACTTTGAATAATCATAAAAAATTGACATATTGTTTTAAACTTTGGTCAACTTATTGTTTAGTTTGGGCTCCAAAGCTTTAAATGTGATCAAAATTAAAATATCCCAAATGGAAAAGAGCTCCAAAATATAAAAACATCCAACAGATATCAAATCTTATATCAAATGTTATATACCTCTGTTCTATTTAATCATCACCCTTTAGGTTCATAATGTATTCAATAATTAACTTACTAGAACAGATACAAATATTTACTATTATGGCCAATACTAATAAAATTGCAAGTTCTACTTGTACAACAAATAACACCAATTAAAAATTCAATGATCAAATAATAATGAACAAACTAGCAATAAGAGTTAGAATTAGAACAGTTGTTTATTATGATATTCTAATGATATTGATTTCATCTAGCTTTAAAGTATGAAGTGTTGAAACCCAAACTATTACTAAATAGCTAATAAGAGAAAGTAAAAAATTATCAAGTTTTAACCAGTTTAATCAATATTAATAATATATATCCAACCTTTTAACGATGTATTAGACACTTTAATAACAATTAAGAATTATATTTATCTTGGAATTATTTTCTACTATATATACAAATTAGCTGACTTCTTGACTTGAACGGTGAGATGTAAAGTTGATACAAATAAGTTAATAATTAATATACTTCTTAGTAATCGATTCCAATTAGACTTTTAGAAGTTGGGCTATTGAGATTGAAATAGAGGGTATCACTATGCTATTGCCAGAAAGAAATATTTTAGTCTTTCTATATATGTTTCATATTAATAATGTGGAAATAAATTCTACTCTATCTCTGGATTGTATAAAGTTAAAAAATATCTATATGGTGTAGCTGTTAATGAAATTTAGAGATCCACCAATATTGTAATAATATAAATAACATTTGCTATTATTCATAGAGCTCGAATTATATTATACGTCAACGGCACTTTGTTATTTACTATTGTAAGCAGGCTTAAAGATTTAGGAAATATTGAATATGTTGATACCTCAAGACAGTTAGTATTTAAGCAAGATTATGATTCTTACAATCGTATAGATATCTAAACATGGGCAATAGATTGATTCTTTTTACTCTTCATGCATTAATATGTTCTGTCGTATTTATTATATTAACCAAATAACCAATATCATTGAACACCCGTGAGTATGGATATAGATTAAAGTCAGTTGAAGTTGTAAAGACTTGGAACTTTAAAATATATTATAAACTGATAGTTTAAATGTGCCTCAATTTCGAACACTGTCATTGATTAAAATCAAATATTCACTAGACTTTAACTCAATATATGGCTCACTTTATTGATTATTTGTAGAAATGGTAAATATTCTATCCTCATTCTAGAATGAAAGTATGGTATTTAATTATAAAAGACTTTGGGATAATATACTAACAAATCAGATTTACCAAGCAACAAACATTAGGTTGATTATACCATATATTCATATTTGATATATACCTTTAATAGTTTCCTTGCTTCTGGGTACCAACAAGAATAAACGAAAAACGCTGTCATTATAGAAGTTCAATGGAAACTTCTATCAGAATACCTAGTATTTGGAGTTAATATTTTGTTGATATAGAGGGTATTGGTAGTTTCAGTTGTAGGAAATAAGCCTTCTTAGATGTTTCCCTATTTATATGGAGATTTAACGGGAAACCAAGCCTTAACTAATATATAATAAGTATTATAAATCAAGAAACAGTCTAGGTTATACAGAGCACTAAAGCTAATTCATGACTTAGTTACAAATATTAAGAATGACGTTCAATACACATTTATTATTATTATTATTATTATTATTATTATTATTATTATTATATTTTTTGCCTATAATAAAGTTTGGAAAAGTCTACAAAAATTTCTAACTATGCAACTACATATGAACTATAAGTTTTGCAGACCTTTAATAACTTCTTCTTGGTTAGCTTTATTCAGTTTATCAGAACCAGTGATACTGCTTCTTACTTCATGATAAATATCCCTAGTTTTCTCGAAATAAACAGTTTCTAGTAAATTTCTCATTTGTGATTCAATATCTTCAATTAAGGTACCCAAATTAGTGATATGAGCTACATTCAATTGTTCTTCAGTAGCATCTGATGGTACTGATAGGGTCTTTTCAGTTTGTCTAGTTAAATTACCTGAAAGTGTAATTTTTTGTTGCTTATCTAAATGTAATATGATTGTAGTAGTAACCCTATAAGTAGCTTCTACATCGTTCTCAAAAATAACTTCTAAAACGTGAATACTGTCCCAATTGCTTGAGCTTTGATCACTTTTTTTGAATAAAACAACACCTGCAAAGTCTCTTGATTCTTCTTCCAAATCCCATAAATAAACACTTGAAATACCACCCTCATAGTATAAATCTCTATATATGTCAAAAGAATCATTAGCAATGATTTCCAGCTTTCTCAAAGAACCTGATGGGAATGGAGACTCCACTAAATCAGCATCAGCCAACGGTGGATAGTAATCATTGGACCATGGTGATCTATAAGAATCAATATCTCTATTATAATCACAACATAGATACTCCCTTTGAGATGATTTAGGATCACGTTGAACAGACAATGGTGTATCAGTAGATGACAACAAATCTTCTGCCAAACTTGGTTCAAGTTCAATCAAATTCAATAAATGTTTCTGAATATGAGTTGGATCTAACCTACGCAACAAATCTAAGGCTGCATCGAAAGCTTCTTCACTGCTCATCTTCTCTAACCAATGTATAAGTATTTATCTAAGTACAGAATACAATTATAACCTAATTGACTTCTACTGGACTACTACAATGCCTTATTTAATCATAAACTACCTTTCTTTAATAACATATGTTTAAATCCAATTTGACTTCGTTAGCATATTTTTATCCCTTTTCAAATTCGGGTCTTCGATATCCAACTGACCTTCCCAGGCAAATAAGAACAAGTGACAACTACAAGTGACAACTACAAGTGACAGAATAAATTTACACATACTGGTTTAACTTATTCCACTGAATGATATCAAAGGTATCAAATTATTCAACCGTATAATACTGGATTGATTAATTTACCACTTCGTGGAGGGTCCCGATTATTTCTGGTTCATATTTTATTTTTCATTTGGTAATGTAGAAAGTATGTATGTAATATGTAACTAGAAACCGGATGTAGTTTCGAATAATCTTATATGTGGGAATTTAACAACGTCAGTTTCTTTATGAACTCTATTTGAACGATCGGTAAGTTCTTTTATTTCAAGTTTGGTTAATCTACCGTCATTTTCAGTTGTTTTGTTATCAGAAGAGGAAAAACCAATACTAGACTCACCACTTCCAAGTAATTGTGATAATTCTTGTACTAAGTCTTTATTAGATACTTTATTAGAGTTTCCAAATTGTTGTCCTAAAAACGAACCTTCATTTAATGCTAATTTTTTTAACGTGTTAAATCTACCCATTTGAATTACCATCTTTTCCAGTTTTCTTTTATTTGCTGCTCTTGTTAAGATGACATGTTCAACAGTGTTGTCGCAACATAATCTGTAGACTACCACAGGTTTTATTTGACCAATTCTATAACAACGGTCCATCGCTTGTAGGTCTACCTGTGGGTTCCAATCACTGTCAAATAGAACTACAGTGTCTGCAGCAATTAAATTGATACCTAAACCTGCTGCTCTAGTGGATAATAAAAATATATTGTGTTTATCACCTGGTTTGTTAAATTGTTCAATTTGTTCCTT
The DNA here is from genome assembly GCF_000150035.1 of Vanderwaltozyma polyspora DSM 70294. NCBI lineage: Eukaryota > Fungi > Ascomycota > Saccharomycetes > Saccharomycetales > Saccharomycetaceae > Vanderwaltozyma > Vanderwaltozyma polyspora. Next base: position 16,890 of record NW_001834610.1, read on the forward strand.
TCTGCTTTCTGAATCAATTGTACCATCAATTCTAAACGATTCAAGTGAATTTAATTCACACCAATCTTCTAGTAAATCTAGCATATTTGTAAATTGCGAAAAGACAAGAACTTTATGTTTCTTCTTCACTAACGGTAATATTAAATCTTGCATTGTTTGCAATTTACCTGAGGTTTGTAACAAGACATCAAGCGTCATTTCTTCAGGGTTTAAATATGGGAAATAAAATAAGAATGTCGAATCGACGATTTGTCTTAATTGCATCATCATATTTTGTAGTTTCTTATTTTTCAATTCAGCATGCATATATTCTTCATATATTTTTTGCATTTTCTGTAAAGTTTCAGGTTCTTCAGATATATTTTCATTATCATCTTCTTCACTCAATTCATAATTAATGAAGTCCCTAATAGATTTGTTTGAAACATGTCCTATATGCTTTGTATTCAATGTAAAGAATTGTTTCACTAGTTCCTTGAAAATCGTCACTTTTAATTGTCCAGATAATGCCCTTTTATATAATTTTTTTTGAGATGAAGTCATAGTACAATTGATCAAGTATTCCCTTTTTGGTGGTAATATATCTGCTAGAACTGTTTTCTTCAATCTTCTTAATAAGAATGGTTTTAGTATAGTGTGTAAATTAGAAATTAAATTCTTCTCTAATTCATCGTTTATCAATTTATTTAATTTACTGGAATCACTTTGCAAATTCAATTCTTTGAAATCAAACCATTTGTTAAAGATTTCAAAATCTGCAAAAATATCAGGAAGAATAAAGTTCAATAAAGACCATAATTCAGACAGATTATTTTGTAGTGGAGTTCCGGTTAATAATAATCTATTGGATGTGTTAATTCTCTTTAATTCTTGGATTAGTTTACAATTGATATTTTTCAACCTATGACCTTCATCTACTATTAAAAATTTCCATTGCTTAGCCATTATTTGGTCAGCATCTCTGATTATGATTTCATATGAAGTGATTACGACCCCAGTTCCATTGGTTTTCTTAAAAAATTTATTCATCAGTTTCCCACGCTCCTTAGGGCCCCCTTGGTGATAATATTTTAGAACAGGGACATCTGGAGCAAATCTATCGAATTCACTTATCCAATTATCTACAGTACTCAACGGTGCCGCTATTAGGAATGGACCTTTTGTGTCCATTTCATAAATAAAAGCCAAGAGAGCGATACTTTGAATTGTTTTACCCAAACCCATATCATCTGCTAAGATTCCATTTAATCCATTTTCATACAAAGTAATTAGCCAGTTTAAACCTTCAAGTTGATATGGTTTTAAGGTACAATTTTTTAATAAATTTGGTTGAACTTGAGATATTCTTTCCTCTTCAGTATTGATTTTGTTTAGATCTGGGTTAACTTCCTCTTTTTTATCTGTTTCTTTACCACCCTTGAAGAAATCTAGAATATTTCTTCTTTTCTGCTTCTTCTTCGGAGGTTCATCTGCAGATTCTTCCATTACATTATGTATCCTTTCTTCTTCTTCTGCTACTCTCTGCTGAGTACGTTCTAATAAAGTATCTGCAATAATACTCGAATAGACTTGACTTTGCTTAACAAATTCATCCAACTTTTTCAATTTTAATGAAACAGTAGCTGCATCTGCTTCATTATCCGAATCATCTTCATTCGACCCTTCGCCTTCCTCCTCTTTAGCGTTCTTCAAATGGGAATTATCCAATAGAGCATCCAATTCCTCATCTTTCCCATTCTCATCTTCAGAATCTAGGGCAACGTCTGCATCTTTCGAGACATTATCTTGTAACCAAATCGGCGCTTCTTCTTCAGTCTTGTCAGTCTCTTCATCTGATGAAGAAACAATGATATCTGCCTCCAAATCGGATTCTTCCTTCTCTTGATACTTCCCAGTATACTCCTCTGAAGATTTGCCTCTGAACCTCGATGATCTAGTTATTCTAGCATTAACTGTAGTCATTCTCTTCAATTTTGATCTATCGCTAGTGAGAAGGCCAACTTTACCCAATTCTAATTCAATTCTGCCAAACGTTCTAAAAAAAAATTTGTATTTAGAAACTTCGCCAACAAGTCCTTCAGATCAAGATCAATACAGTTTGATTAATATTATCTATCCCCTTCCACAACTTAATAACAATAGAACTTTCAATCACCTCATCACTTGATGAAGTTTTCCAAAAAGTGACGCCAAATTTTAAATATTTATTATTAACGCGTTTGGTTCTTTATGAGGATCAACTGAATGAGAGATGTAATGTTTATAATAAAAGTTGTAACTGATTCCTTGTTCTACAGACATTTTATGACAACTCTGTTACAATTAACGTCAATTTACAATTTTAAAAGTAGTTCTAGTACTTTTATCCTTCAATTTATTATACATCCTTAATTATATTCACTATATACTGTGAGGCATAGAGGAAGTATTACCTAAAACATAAATATCTACTATTATAGTCACGTGTATTCATCATTCTGCACGGTATATGGCTTTTTTCAGCACTGTAAGAACAATTTCCATCGAATTCGATAAAGATTATTTAAAAATACAATAGCTATTTAATTGCAAAGATGAGATGAAGAAGGAATATTTGAGAGATCTAAGTCCTAATTGGTTGATCCATAGTGCTTATTAGTGGAAACAGTTTCTATTTCCTTTGTTTCTATTTGAATTTTGGTAAAGTACCGGTTTGTTTCCGTTTTTAAAATCAATCAACAAGTAAATAACCTTACACTTTTTGTTGAGGTTTTAATTTTAATATTAAAACAAAAGAATTGATATCCTAAAAAGATATGTCTGAACCTATTCAGGAGAAAGTGGAATCTGTTGAGCCACAAATTGTACTTGATAATGTTGGTGGCACAGAGGCAACTTCTGCTGAAAACTCTCCAAATGACAATGAAGCTGAAAAGGAAAACAAAATAGATTATGATGATGAAGCTCAGAAACTACAAGAAAAGGCTTATAGATTTATGGCTAAACAAACACATGCTGTAATAATTCCATCGTATTCTTCATGGTTTGATTTTTCGGATATTCATGAAATAGAGAAGAAGGCCTTCCCAGATTTTTTTGATAATTCTCTAAGTTATAAAACTCTAGAAGTTTATAAAGATGCCAGAGATTTTATGATTAATTCTTATAGATTAACCCCATACGAATATTTGACAATGACTGCAGTAAGAAAAAATCTTGCTTTGGATGTAGCCTCAATTATGAGAATTCACGCCTTTCTAGAAAAATGGGGTTTAATTAATTATCAATTAGATCCAAGATCAAAATCATCTCTAAATGGAGCAAACTATAGTGGTCATTTTGATGTTGTATTGGATGCTCCAGAAGGCTTGAAACCATTCCTTCCATCAAAATTGATCAAAAATGAAGAATTGAAAAAAGAAGACAATGGCCTGAATGAATCTCAACATGCGGAAGAAGGTCAAACCGGAGCAACTGCAACAGATGGTGACATTTCTATGGAAACTACGCAAACTGAGGAAAACTCCCAATCTGCTCAAAATCAACAAGCTTCTCAAAGTATTAATGTTCCTGAACACCAATTTACACATCCTGACAAATTTCCGGTAAATTTATCATTGAAGAAGACTGCCTACGATTCTGTAATTGAATTCAACAACCTGCAATCTAATGATAAACCTTCTAGAGTTCCACAAAGAACTTATGTATGCTTTACATGTGGTAATGATACTGTATATGTAAGATATCATAATCTTCGTGCCAGAGATGTCAATTTATGTTCCAGATGTTTCCAAGAAGGTCATTTTGGTGCAAGTTTCCAAGCTTCTGATTTTATAAAATTAACAAATAATAGTAATACATCATCAAAAGTTTTCTGGTCCGATCAAGAAATTCTATTATTGTTAGAAGGTATAGAAATCTATGAAGATCAATGGGAAAAAATTGCAGAACATATAGGTACTAATAAGACAGTACTGGATTGTGTAGAGAAATTTTTGAAATTGCCAATTGAAGATCAATATATTGATGATATAATCGGAAAGTCCAAAGGAAGTGAGGAAATTGAAAAATTAAACCAAACTATCGGCGGTGATATAAGTATTGTTGAAGCTGTCGATAAAACAATAATTTCTCTATTACAGGGTGACAATAAAGATATACTAGAAAAAAATATACCTATGTCTGCAGATGTGATATCTAAAAAATATTTAAAGGAAGCGGAAGTAGTAACACAAGAATTGGTAGATATAACTTTAAAAAGATTGCATTTAAAATTTAAAGAGCTCGATAGGCTAGAAGATACATTAGAGAAAGAGCGCATTAAATTTGAAGAACAAACTAAACAACTGGCTGATAATAGAAGTGATTTAAGCAAGCAAATTACAGATTTGAATTCTCACTTAGAAAAATTATCGGTATCTAAAAAACTTGTATTAATTTCCGAGCAAGTTGATTCTACAATCAAGGTCGTTGAAAAGGAAGAACAAACAGCTGCAGAAGAAGCAGATAACAAAGAGTTACAAAAGAAAAAGAATCTTGAATTAGAAGCTTTGACAAATGCAGCACCAGCAAAGTTCAAACCTTGGTCATTTTAAGGCAACGGGTGTGTAATTATTTCATTACATTGTAATTCTGTATGTAAATTAATAAAGATTCATGATAAAATTTTATATATAATGCAAAATGTACTAAAGTGTATTCTCATCAAATTGTAATAAAGATAGATAGATGCAAGGAACTCCATTGTCAATATTATTACTCGAGTTCATGAATCTCGTGTTGTATTCAATTGTCAATAAAGTGAGATATTACGGCAAATGCATCTGATTAATTAGAATAGAAAATGCACTAATCATCTAATATGTGAATATGATCTTTCACATTCGCATCCGAAGAAAATTCAACCTCCTCAACGGAACTATCAGCTGAAGAGCCTTGTTCTACAGTTCGTGAGATATTCATCTCTGTGTTTCTTTCTTTATCATAGTTTGGTAATCGTTGAAAACTGTTTGCTAATTCTAGCTGGGAATCTTCCCTTTCTATAACTTGGATATCTGCAACTATCTTAGATTCTGGTTCGTTTCCCAATGCAAGGTCGATTTCTCTTCTTAATTTCTCAGATTCACCCCCAAGTTCGTTGGGAAAAATGTTTCGATGGGCCAACAAATTCACATCACTATCCATTTCTGAATTAATTGCGGGCCTACTTGACCTTTCGTAGATATTAGGGGATATTCTGACTTTATGTAAGTTGTCACTGTTTGCACTTCGAGGAAGTTTTGTAAATATAACATTTCCTGAGGTAACAATATCAGGAGAAGGACTTACACTTGGTGTATTTAAGTCTGATCTTTCATCGTCACTTTCATTATCTTTATCATCAGATAATCCGATTTGCTGTTTAATTTTCGATGTCATAGAGTGATCCTCTGAAGAGTCACTTGTCATAGATTCATCGGATAACGAAATATTTGATAAATTCTGTGAAATAACAGATCTTTTAGATGGAGTAGAGGAGAAATATTTAGATTTTTTACCAGTTTTGAATATATTCAGATCAGGCGAACCTGGTATAGTTTGATCGCTTGACCGTTTTGGAGAACTCTGCAATTCATTGATACGATGTTTGGATCTTTCCATATGTTGAAAATTTGTGGCATGGTTATCTTCTTCAGAAGGATTTAACTTGTCCTGTAAACTTTTAATAAATTTCGAGTCGACAGATAAGTTGGTTGACGTATGGAGGTCTTTGTTACTTTCATCATCATTTTCGGATTTTTGATCATATTCACTATTCTTCAGTTCTACGGAAGTGTTTGATATTTTCATTTTCATATTATCTAACTTAGGACTAGGTGGTTCAGAACATAAATTCTTTGAAGCTTCATCAGGATTGTCTTGTTTCTGAGTTATTTCATCTAAACCAGATTTCTCAATTAAAACTATGTCTTCATTACTCTCATCTTGTTCGTCATTGGAAAGTTTCGTCTCGCTTTCTTCTTGCTGCTCCAATTGCTTCTTTTGTAATTCAAATAGGACATCTCTTAAATTTTTTCTTGACTGGCCTCTCAGCTGTTTCTCAAAATAGGTATTTGCTAATACATCCCCAGCACAACCTATTCTGCTAGTATGCTTCCATATAGTAGCCGTCTCTATTGGATTTTCAAAAAACTTCTTTATATTTAAAATGACATGAACACCACAGTCACTCATATTAGGCTGCTCTGGTACCAAACAATTTCTGATCTTCACATATTCTGGTTTAATATTCAATTTACATTTATCAAATGCGTATTCAATAATAAAACGAACTAATGGCTTTAAATCGCTACCCCGGCTTTTGCTTAACGAATCAAATAAATATATATTGATTTTAGGGGAGTCAGATAGATAAGATGGTCTTAATTTTTCCTTTCCATGCTCTCTAATCACCTCTTTATTGCCAGCCGTGGTTAGCCGTTTAACGTTTAAGTCATAGTAAAGCTCGTCAAATCCGCTAATAATACATGCAATCCAATGATAATTGGTATTTATGGGAATTACAATATATCTCTTTAAAAAGAGGTCTGAATTGCTTACCCATTTTTTTACATTGTGATATTGATTCTCTTCAGTACTGATCAATTTTGAAAAGAAAAAGGATGATAGGATGGCAACATCATTTTTCGAAACGACTCCATCTGAAACAGACTTTTCAACATAATATTTAATGAAAAAATTTAAGATGGAATCGTTTATCCACTCGTGATTGTATAATGATCTAAAATCTTGATTAGTGATTGTGTGAACAGAGCCGTCTTCAAACTTGTAATTTAACTTTGGTGAGAAATCTTCAGGAATTTCATAGACACGAGCTTCCTTTACCGAAGATACTTTAGAATTTCCTGTTCTATCATTATTAGTATTAGTTTCTGCCACATTGGAGTTTCTTAAATTTGAAAATTTGAAAGAACTAAGCGGTTTAGTATCTTCAGTCCGAGTAGAATAGAAACTCTGTGCTGGTATCCCATTAGAAATATTTGAAAGTGCATTTTCAGCATCTGGATCTTTATTTGAGATATAGAATTTTTTTGAACTCTGTCCTGATGGCTTTATGAAAGAATATTTATGATTATTTTCTTCTCTTACTCTTGGTTTTTGAGCTTTTAATTCTTCGGACGTTTCACGGTCAGATTGTTCAGTTTCTGATTTTCTTTTTAAATCAACCCCTGCTGCTTTCTCAAATTTTCTGAATATATCCTGATCATTTACATATAACGATGATGAGTATATTATTTTTAATGATGTACTAAATTTTTTTTCACAGGTATCGCAAAACAATCTCAATTGATGGCTAGATGCAATAGTAGTGCTCCAAATTATGAATCTTGTCTTTATAAATTTCCGTTCATTTCTTTTTTTATCAAATGATTTGATTTCTCTATAATTATTAAGCTTGATACCCAATGTTGTAAAATCATTATCAAATATTAGTTTTTCACAATCTCTTTCTATATTAATTGCAGTCGAGTCTTGTGAATTTTGAGGAATAATTGTAAGTTTCACTGCGTTTTCCTTAATGTTGATGTTTATCTTGTAATTCGTATTTTTATATGAAGTTTGAGAAGAATCGATATAGTAAATGGTACCTGAACTCTTTAAGTTTTTATTTTTAATGCTAAGATGTTTCCCTAAATCTAAAGGAAGATCATTTATTGTGGAAGTGCTATTGTTATTGGTATTAGTTGTAATTGATAGAAAATTTTGACTTTTAATTTTCGATAAAGGAGAAGAATTCCTTAATGCTTCGAAATCGTCGTCTTCATCACGGTCATTGTCGTTGTCGTTGTCGTCATTATCTTTATTGCTATTGCTACTGCTACTGCTATTACTATTATCACGGGTATTGTAATCCTTGTTCAACCCTTCATTTCCCTTGTATTCTTCATCTCTTACATTCACCACAACATTTTGAATTTCCTGTCGTAGTTTACCTTCCAGGTTCTCATTTGAATCATTCGTTCGCTTAGACAGTCTTTGAGAAGGCACGAAGTCTTTACTGGACATTAACCCATGATGATAATACATTCTATGTCGTTTAGGTAAATGAGTATTTGTACTGTTTAAATTACTTGCGTAATCAAAATTGTTGAAATTTGAAATACGACTACCATGGTCTGAACTACTTAAGGTATCTCTAGGTTTCATGCCATCTATTCTTTGTCGTTTCCTCGCCATTTACTGGGGTATGTAGGTAAATATATGCAAATAAATATCTATAATACTAATTTTAGTAATATAAAGATATCAATTAATTGTAAAATTCCAATATATGACTACTTTATGCTATGAAGTTATGCAGAATTTTACTGTCTATAAATGCTTTCTGTAAGTTAGCCCTTCTCCCACTTACGTTCGTTCACCTCATGGAAAGTATCACTGGCTCAGACTTTCCTTGAACTCAACCAGAAAGAAGTTACAAAGGAATCAAAAACCACAGCAACAATTAGGTACCTTAACTCCTAAGTTTTCAGTTGCCATTTAAGATTTAAAGGTTTAGGTTCCTTACAGTGCCTATTAACAATTCTTGAAGGTTCAATTTTTTGAGCTGAGCTGTGTGTGTGGGATCAGAGATAAAAAAAAAAGATAAGAATTGAAATATCCAAAATCACGTGACATACGACACCTTCAAAAAATTTCAATTTTCCCGAGATACCCAACTCGTGCATGGACCGGGTAACTGAAACTCCGAAAAAGACACCTTGTGTCACAAACTAGATGCGACACACCTAGAAACACACACTAATCAAGATAATAAGAACCACTTGTTCTTCCACACACGTACACTTGTCTCATTGCCTGGCTTATACGTTCTCAACTGTACATCCGACAGTGCTGCATACACAGTTAAGTGACAAGTATCTATATATCATCACACACGTCATTTACACATCAATTCTTCACCATTCTATCTCATCAGAAGACACTCAACTCTTTTGAAAGAAACACAGCCGATACAAAAAAAGATATAAATACCCTTGCAATCATCACAAGATACATTGCCAGGTCTTTAAATATCTGACCAGTCCATCCATCACCAATTTAACAAACAGTCTGGTGTCTCCCCCTCCCCTCTCCTCTCCCCTCTCCCCCACTGCATTAACGTTTTTTTATGGAAAAAGTTTCCACCGTGAAAAAAAAAAATTAGGCTGAAAAATTTTGATTTTAAGAAAAGATTTCGATTTAATTGACTAGACTTATCAGTTCTATAAGGGACCTTATAGATTCATTCGAGAGGTCTAACGGTGAATCTACAAGAACTAGAGTGGTTGTGGTCGATATCTATTCTATTACACATTTTATTTTCATCTTTTTCCTGATCAAAATTACTTGTTAATAGTCGGTCATTTAGATATTTTGTGAATTAAGGAAGGAAAGAAAAATTTTGGGTTGGTTTACTTATACTATACACACTTTAACCTATATCTTCTTTTCTGTTTCTGTTTCTGTTGTTGGTATATGAGCATACGATACAATTTTGTTGGCATTTTGTAAAATATAGAAATTGTATTAAAATATATCACAGTTATTTTTATTTTTTATTTATTATTTTTGATTTATTGATAGTGGCTAGATTCCATTTGAACTTTACCAGAGTTTAGTTTGATATAGATATAACATTCACAATAATGCAGAGGAGTGTTGTGTTAAAGAGAAATACCCCAAAGCTTCTGTGTTCCGGTAGTATTCATTTATTTTCTACTAGTTCGAGAGTCTTACAGGGTCCAAGAACTCCTATACAAATCTTTCGTGATACTTTCAAGAAGGAATGGGAGAAATCAAAAGACCTACAGGATAATATTAAAGCCTTACAAGATGCTTCTGGTAGATTAGGTGAATCCGAAGCCTATAAGAAGGCAAGAGAGGCTTACCTGAAGGCTCAGAAGGGTTCTACAATTGTTGGTAAAACGTTACAAAAAACTGGTGAAACTGTAGAAGATATAGCTTCTAAAGCTTGGGATTCTGAAATTGGTAAAAGTACTAGAAAAGCAGCTAGTGCCACTGCTAGAAAGATCGATGAAAGTTTTGAACCTGTAAGAAAAACTCAAGTTTACAAAGATGTTTCAGATGTCATCGATGATGGTGATAGTTCTCGTTATGGTGGTTTCATCGGCAAGGAACAAAGAAGATTGAAGCGTGAATCTGATTTGGTTTCAGGTAAAAGAGTTAGAGCGGTTAAAAGTAATGACGAAGCAGGTACCTCCATCGTTGCTACAAATATTGAAGCCAAAGAATCACTTGGGAAAAAAATGGAAGATTTTAAAGAAAACACTACAGCAGGCCGTACTATACATGGTGTGAAAGTAAAGCTATGGGATGAAAATGAAAACCCATTGATTGTATTTTTAAGAAAAGTATCTGGTAAAATTGGAGGTTTCTTTGCAGAAACTGAATCTTCCCGTGTATTGAGTCAATTTAAGTTAATGGATCCAACTTTTTCAAATGATTCTTTCACAAAACATCTAAGAGAATATATCATTCCTGAAGTTCTAGAAGCTTATGTTAAAGGTGATGAAGCTGTTTTGAAGAAATGGTTCAGCGAAGCTCCATACAATGTTTATGCTGCTCAACAAAAGGAATTCAGAAAACAACAGTTATTCCCAGATGGACGTATATTAGACATCAGGGGTGTAGAAATCGTCAGTGCAAAATTATTAGCCCCACAAGATATACCAGTTTTAGTTGTAGGTTGCAGAGCGCAAGAAATCCATTTATACCGTAAAGTTAAAACAGGGGAAATTGCAGCAGGTGATGAGTCAAACATATTAATGAGTTCTTATGCAATGGTTTTTACAAGAGATCCTGAACAAATTGACGATGATGAAACTGAAGGTTGGAAAATATTAGAATTTGTTCGTGGTGGTTCTAGACAGTTTACTTGATCCGGGTATAGATAGAATAACATCACATGTATTTCTTTAGAATTACTTTATTCTTGTACATAATGATATAAATACTAACGTTAAATATAATTAATTCAAAATAATTTGATGATTACTGTAAAAATGTATATATATCTATTCACTAAGAAATGCAAATTGATTCCGTCGCGCTCACTTATAATATGCCCTTTAAGAGAGAGAGAGAGAGAAAGAGAGAGAGAGAGAAAGAGAGAGAGAGAGAGAGTTTGTATATTTTAATTTCTATTCATTATTTAGTTTTAGGTTTCATTGCTTTTTAGTCTTTGTTAGATTCTTTCCTAAGACGGTATTATATATGAATGTACCAAATCTTCTACCGTTGCCAACAACACTTCTTAACCAAGGTTTTAATATGATCAACAAGCCTGAAAACATAATACCTTGAATAAATGGCATTATTAGCATGTCTCTAACAATTACTTTCCAAACGATATAAGTAGTAACCTCAGGGGCTTCATTTTCCTTAATCTTCGAAATCTCATCTGTAGTTAAACCTTTTTTCTTTAAGCTATATTCTCTTTGTTTCTCAGCTTCCTTATTTATGGCTCTATTGAAGGTTTCTTCAAACCTGACATCAGGAACAGGGAAATTAGTGGGACCAGGTGCAACTTCCATTATCGAAATCAGTAATACTTATCTAAACGTAGATCCAATGGTAATAAACTTGGTGTATAAGAAGGAACTTCAAAATAATCGATAAGGTATATAAAACAGGCCAAAATTTGCTGAATCGAACTAGATGCTTTTATTGAAAACAATTCAGTTACTCTTGATATACAAAGTAGATTAATCTTGACCTTTAGAAACTAATTGATCATCATATTTCCATCTAATGAGTCAGGTCGTTTAGGATCTTAGATGCCTTCTTTCTTAAAAGCTTTCGAAATGGCGATGCTTTTTACAATTCGAATACACAATCACGTGAATACCACATGATATAAAATATACATCCATCATTAGACACGAACATGCATTTCAATATTTTTTCTTTGTCGAAAAATAAGAAAAACCCAAACTTTTAAACAGTTCAATGAACTATTAAAAACTTTTAGTTTGATTATAAGTAATGATGGTTAAAGGATCTATCTTACGGGGATTGAGGACTCTATTAGTGGTAGATTTATAGCTCTGCGTTGTGTGTGGAGTGTTTTGCATTTGAAAACTTTACTTTCCATTGAAAGAAGGAGAAAGAACGAAGAGTTGTGTGGGGATTAAGAGATAATAGAAAAATATAGAATTAAAACTATAGTTAGATTGAAGAAATGAGTGAAGAAGGTCCACAAGTTAAGATTAGAGAAGCTACTAAGGATAATGTAGACTTTATCCTTTCCCATGTCGATATGGCGTTGGCTAATTCTCTTCGTAGAGTTATGATTGCTGAGATTCCAACATTGGCTATTGATTCGGTGGAAGTTATTACAAATACTACTGTTTTAGCAGATGAATTCATTGCTCATAGGTTAGGTTTAGTTCCATTACAAAGTACAGATATCGAGCAACTGGAGTATTGTCGTGATTGTTTCTGTGAAGACCATTGTGATAAATGTTCTGTTGTTTTAACTCTACAGGCAGTTGGTGAAAGTGAAAGTACTACAAATGTTTATTCAAAGGATTTAGATATAGTCTCAAATTTAATGGGTAGAAATATCGGACATCCAATCATTCAGGATAAGGAAGGAAATGGTGTTCTTATTTGTAAATTAAGAAAGGGTCAAGAATTGAAATTGACTTGTATTGCCAAAAAGGGTATTTCTAAAGAGCATGCTAAGTGGGGTCCTGCAGCTGCCATCGAATTCGAATATGATCCTTGGAATAAATTAAAGCATACCGATTTCTGGTTTGAACAAGATCCTGCAAAGGAATGGCCGCAATCTAAAAATTGTGAATATGAAGACCCTCCACACGAAGGTGAAGTGTTCGACTATAAAGCTCAAGCTGATGCATTTTTATATGAATGTTGAAACCGTAGGAACCATAAGTTCAGATCAAGTAGTCCTAAGAGGTATTGATACTTTACAGAAAAAAGTCGCATCTATATTACTAGCATTGACACAAATGGATCAAGATAAAGTTAAATATGCCGGTAATACCAATATAGGTGCTGGTGGTATGGAAGGTAACGGTGATATCAACATGGGTGGTACCGGTAACGATCCATATTCTAATAATGGTGGTGAAATGGGTGGAAATGGTGTTTATGATGATGCTTGGTAAACAATGGAAAGTTATGTTAATAATAGATAGTCATTTTAGTGAATTATACAAGTTAAATTCGACCCAGTAATAGGAACATGTAATATATATATATAGGTTTTAAAAACCAAAAAAAAAAAAGAATTAATATCACGCATACTTTAGTCTATTAATTTGTCTTTTCTTAATCCTACATATCATAGGATGGAATCTAAATTTAAATACCCAATTGTACTACAAATGAAATAGAATACGTACAAAAAAAATGCAACTCAATTTTGAGACTTATTCCATTGGCAACAGTCTTCGAATTTCACTAATTCTCCCCCAAATATATCTAGAGAGCTGCCATACGTTAAATCCACTTTCCCTGAACTTAGCTTATCCACCAATTCAAGATCTTGAACAGATTTTGCACCTCCAGCATAAACTATTTTAATATGTTTATCTATATTTCTAGTCCATTCATATAATTTTTTCACTAGAGTTTCATCGATACCTCTACATAAGCCTTCAACATCAGCAGCATGTATCAAGAATTCGTCAGTATATAAACTTAATTCTTTAAAGGTTTCTTC
>NW_001834610.1:30700-52686 GCF_000150035.1 Vanderwaltozyma polyspora DSM 70294
TTCCAATGCAGCTGTATCGTTGTTTGGACCTAACTTAATTACATGGCATCCTTCTATATCGTTGTCCTTGTATAATTTGGCGAAATATGAAGAAGGATGGTTCGAAATGAAATTAGTCTTTGGTGACTCATTAGAATTGTCTGTTAAAGTACCACCTACAATTTGTTTCACTTCACCATTATGAAGGTCAATGCAGCCTACAAATTTAGTCATGACTTGAACTGATAAACGAAACGTCCATCTTAAAAGCAATTGAGAAATAAAGAAGCATTCAGATCCGTTTGTTCCTTTATCTTAAGGGTATTGGGATCAGAATTATATGGACCTCTTTAAATATTTCAAATCTTACAGATTCCAATATATATGACGTCAATGATGATCAATTTATTGATATTCAAGTTTAATCACGTGACTTTCAAATACACTTAATATCACGTGATTTATTGACATTTCTACAATATTTGTGGTCATGTGATCAATACTGCAAGAGAGAAGCTAATAATGGAAAAAGTTTCAACAACGGTTATAAGAAAGGCTCATCTCATCTCATCTCATCTCATCTCAAGTTGTTTAAAGGAAAGATTTAAGATACACAGTAGTAGAAGTTTATAAAGACCTAGATAATTGCATTGATCTTGGTTTCTAGAGTTTGTTATTAGTAGTGTCCTAGTCTAGAAGAATTGTAAAGTGAGAAAATATCCAAAGAGACTGCTATATTTATTGGATAAAGATGTCGTCGTCAATTAATGATCCAAAGGAAAATAGCGAAACTGATGAAGCTGCTTACGCAAAGATGATGGAAATGCAACGTAAGGCATTTGAAGCCCAGTTTGGTTCTTTGGAGGATATGGGATTTGAAGACAAGACCAAAGAATTGAATGAAGAGAGTGAGAGTGAAGATGAGAGTGAGCAGGAACAAGAAGAAGAACAAAGTGGAAGTGGAAGTGAATATGAAAATGGAAGTGATGATCAATTTTCAGGATTTTCTGATTCTAGTGATAATGAACAGAATGATATTAATAAGAAGAGCAAGAATGCTGTAGAATCTGGTCCTAAAGTAATCAAATTTAATGGACCTAGTGATATTTTCGTTGTACCAAGTAAAAAGGAACAAAAGATGTTGAGAAGTGGTAAAACTTTAAAACACACAACTTCAAATTCTAACAATGATGATGAACAGAATGATAGTGATGAAGATGAGAATTTAGAACGAGAGAATTTGCAAAATGATTTAGAATTGCAACAGTTCTTAAGAGAATCACATCTATTGGCATCGTTGAATTCAGCAAATAGCAAATCAGAAAGTGGTGCAAGTTTAACTTTGCAGAGTATGAATAACGATAGCATTGCATATCAGGATGATGTTGTTATGGGGAAAGCAAGAGCACGTACATTAGAAATGAGATTAAATAGATTATCAAAGATCAATGGACATGATAAAAAAATCAATAGATTAGAGAAAATGCCAATACAAACTAGAAAAGGGATGGTTAACAAACATATTAAAAGAATTGAGAAATATGAACAGGAAGCTGCAGATGGTGGGATTGTATTATCAAAAGTGAAAAAGGGACAATTTAGGAAAATAGAGCATACTTATAAAAGAGATATCGAAAGAAGAATCGGTACCAGTATAAAGAAGAAAGATGAAATTAGGAACACCAAGAGAAAACGTGGATTAAAAGTGAACAGTATAGGTAGGTCGACAAGAAACGGATTAGTTATATCATCTCAAGAAATCGCACGTGTGAACGGTGTTGATAAGAGATCTAGCAAAGGCAGATCTAAACCTCATCATCGTCATCGTCGCTAAAACAGTATAATAAGTTGCATTTCTAATTCAAGATCACAAGAGAACAGAGATCTATATATACATACGCATCAAAGAGGAAAAAACCACCAATTGAACAATACAAAGCAAGAAACGTTCCTTTCGAAATTGCTGCAAAGAACGATATTTACAGTTTAAGACAATTCGAGAGGTATACATATATATTTGGAACTATATTTGTATATACATATGCAATTATAAATATAAATAATATATATACAAGAGATAGAATAGAGTAGAAGATTTCGAATAGTTGTACCATCCCTCCCCTCCCTCTGATTGTACAATCGCCATAACATTTACTCTATTTATAAACAAACAAGCAAGCATGCAACCAAACAACCAAACTATAAATAAGTCAACCTTTCTATAATAGTGCTTTATAAATAAATGATTCTTATTTAAAGATGACTCTTGAAGGAGTCAAAAATAAACAGTATGGACTCATTTCAAATTAACCTTAACGATCAAACTAACCAATAGCCAACAATAAATAGCTTCATATATAGTTTCTATTGGTATCTTCATCTTACAGTTTCCTAAATGATAACAATTCTAAAACAAAAGTGGCACCATTTAGCAAACTTTAATTTATATTTTATAGTATTAACTTTTACTTGTAGTTTAAGAGAGTGTATGTAAGTAAATATTGCCATTGAGGCTAATGCTAATGCTAATGCTAATGCTAATGCTAATGCTAATGCTATAGCCAACGTTGATGATGTCTGTGCTATAAGGACAACGAATCAATCAATCGATCAATTAATCGATCAATGTTGAACAATCAACGATTAACTTGACTTCGTTTGTTGTTACGTTTTATGTAGGTATGTAATTAATTATAGAAATCACATTAGAAAACTTTTAATTTTGTCCAAATTAAAGTTGCATTCATAACCCCATTGCATCATGCAGAAGAATCCAAACAATAAGTTACTTTAACCGTTTGATGGTCCCTCTTCATTCGATTAGTTTCCTTGTTTGTAAAAACAGTAGATAGATTTGATCAATCTTGTGATCTTGTTGGACTTAATGCCTTTGTTCCTTGCAGTAGTCAAAGTGTTTCATGGTATTTCTATTTTTTAATGGTGTGATTGATTTAAATTATTTGAAAAAAAAAATCCTAAAGACTAATCAAGAGAGAAGGAACAAGTACAAAATAATAGTCATTATCATTATTTTAGAAGACTCTGAAGATACTTTGAAAACTATAAACGATTGACACATTCGTTATTAGAAGTTTTGGTAATATTTAAGTTTCACACACACATACATACATATATATATATATATATATGTTCATATTAGGAAGCAAATATATCCTTTTATTGATTTTTATTCAACACAAAGGTTAAAGCTGAAAAGGGTATCTATTACGATTTTATTTTATTTCAGTTAAATTTTGAATAATTTTAATACACTTCCATTGCCAGTTTGAAAACAGCATATTATAATAAATACAAAGGGTATTTCTGATATTTTAAGTTGGGTTCATCTATCTTTACTTTGGTCTTGTATTAGGATCTGTTTTACAGAAATTTAGGATGACTTCAAAGCAATCACAAGAATTAATGTTCGATATCGAGGCTACTTCTCAAAGTATTCTGGATCAAGTAGATGCTTATCTACAAGAAGCTCATTTCAAGCACAGTAGTAATATTAGCCATGTCACACATGATACTAATGGAGATAGGTCAAGTCATACTGCAACCCCTCATGATGATGAAATAATTAATGATTCCTACGAAAAGAACGACAGTATTGTAGCAAATACTTTTAATGACTCAGGAAATAATAGCAACAGAAATAACAATAATAATAATCTCCATCAGCAGCAGCAACAGCACCATCATCACCACAATCATATGACTATTCCTGGGAGTGGTCCAGGCTACGTATCTGGTTCTGGCTCTGGTTCGGAGTCAATAAAGGCAAAGTCTTGGAGTCCAAAGGAAACTACCAACGTATACTTAGACTCAAATGAATACAATTTGTTAAATCACGAGCATGTTAATAAAAACAACCAAGATGTAGGTTATATCACTAACGATATGATCTTTTCCCCAGTAATTATACCAAACCAAGCCAATGGTAACTCTACAAATAATAACCAGTCGCTACATGTATCACCTTATATGAACCCAATGGCTCCAAGATCTTCTTCATATAATGCAAATAGTGGATTAGTCGATATGAACGCTAATACTCCATTTTTACGTGCTAATAACAGAAAGAATAGTGGGGCTACTGGCATAAGGCGAAAGCATAGCAATGGTAACTTTTCTCCATTGACTTCCCCAGCGATGACTCCATTATCTTCAGGCAAGGTAGTTAAAAGCAGTCCTCGTATTAGTGGAATGAATTCTACATCAAATTCAAGACGTTCTTATGTCGAACAATTGAGAAATAATACAGTCAAGGAAAATTTAGATAATGGGAACAGTACGGAAAATGCTAATGGTTGGGAAGATTTCTTATTTAAATT
Source organism: Vanderwaltozyma polyspora DSM 70294 (assembly GCF_000150035.1). Lineage (NCBI taxonomy): Eukaryota > Fungi > Ascomycota > Saccharomycetes > Saccharomycetales > Saccharomycetaceae > Vanderwaltozyma > Vanderwaltozyma polyspora. Next base: position 35,017 of record NW_001834610.1, read on the forward strand.
ACCTGACAGTAGTATCGGCAATGATAATACAGATTTCTTGGACCTCAAAGTCGAAAATTCAATGAAACCAACTAGTTTAGTAGCGGACTATCCAAAAGTAATATTACCATCGCATTCTAACAATTCACAAGAAGACGGTTTAAAAGAAAACAAACATGATGACAATAACAATTATAAAAATGATATTAATAGCAATGGTAATCATATTAGAAGTAACATAGATATACCAGGTCAAGAAATCATTGACTATCCAATATCAAATCGTTTATCTAAGCATGATTTGAATGATGAAAATGCTAATGATAATGACGACAATATGAGAAATGACTCCGGAACTGGTAAAGTTTTAAGGGCCACCGAATCGCCAGTAATTAGACCAAGGGCGTCACACATTACAAATTGGAAAACTAGAAAGCTATCTCAAACTAAAACTGATATCAACAACATCAAAGGTAATATAAATAATCGCAATTCTACTATTAGTGGTAGTTCAAGTAGTTCAAATATTTCCACTATTAGTGCAGATAAGAAAGGTCATAAGGGCTCTTTATCTAATGAATTTGAAAGTGAAGATGCATTTGTAGATAATGAGAATGGATTAACCAAAGTGAAAACAAAAGAGGAAGAAGATATTATTAAAAAGAATGTCCATAAAGTTGCTGAGCAAGGACGCCGTAATAGGTTGAATAATGCATTGAATGATTTAAAATTATTAATACCTAAAGAACTAAGAGATACTGTGGAAATACCCTCAAAAGCTACTACGGTTGAATTGGCATGTAAGTATATCAGGCAATTACTTGCAGATAGAGAAGGAGGATAAGAAAACTAAGATCAAGAAATGAATGATAAAGTAGGCAAGAAAGTAAAATAACACTAATTATTTGACTTTTCAGATAAAGAATAGCATACATGTGTTTCTATTTATGTTTTTTTTTTAATATGAATATGATTATTATTATAACTATCACTATCACTATTATAATTACTATTGCTATTTTCTTTTTGTGATTCTGATATCTGATATGTAACTATAAAACAAGGGAAGAAATAAAAACATTGTTTATCCTACTAAAGGACACTAAATGTTCTAGAATAATCTGAACTAATTAGAGAATTTGTTCTAAAAAAGTATATGTAAATGAAAACAACTACATCTTCCAAAAGAGAAAATGTAATAGCAGGCTTCGTGTGTTTTAGTTTATTTTATATTATTTTAACATTAGAATTTTTTTTATTATTGTCCTATATTACAATTCCTAATAATATTATGAGTGTATCATTAAATAATATGTAACAATAACCTATAATACAAATATAACATTAACAAATATAATATTAACAAAGCAAGATTGCACTCTGACGTCACACCTTGTATACAAGTTATTAATGGTAGAGACACCAAGCTTTAATTCAAAAAAATGAAGCACGTGATCACACAATATATCATGTAATCAATACTTCTGTTACCCTCTCCAACTACAAGTGCACCAATCAAATTAATTTACAGGGAGACAGTCCGGGTAATACCATGGGGAGAATGGGAGGGAAGGACAAGGAAAAAGACGAAAAAATGTATCGAATAGTAAACCGATATAATTTCTATTGCAATAATTGACTAGACTATAATAATATAATAAAAGATTGAATTTTATGATTTCAATAAACTTAAGTTTTGAGATTTAAAATTGTATCTTATGGTTTACAAGTTAATAAGCTGATTTCTATTTACTCTGATTTCTATTTACTCTGATTTCTATTTACTCTGATTTTTGTTAACTCAATTACTAAATTGATTCTATACCAAGGGAATTAAGAAATTAATATACAAAATACAACATACAAAATGCTATCTACAATTACTGAATATCTAGAAGAATTAAAGGAATCATTTGTACCAACTGTTGCTAAGGCAGAAGATGACGTAGAAGATGCTGGTGAAGAAGAAGACGATGATGATGAAGATGAAGATGAAGATGAAGAAGAAGAAGAAGCTCAAGATCAATTAGACGCTTTGAGACAAGAAGCTTTGGAAACTGAAGAAGGTAAGGGATTGAACCACCATTACCACGAATGTGTAGAAAGAGTTACCAAACAACAAGAAGATCCAAATTATGAAAATTTGGAATATAAGGAAGATTGTGTTGAAGAATTCTTCCATTTACAACATCATGTGGACAGCTATGCAGCTCCAAGATTGTTCAGTCAATTGAAATAGGAGGATAATAAATAAAAGAGAGAATAATTTATTGATTGGAATGGACAAATCATATATTGAAATGAAATGAAATGGAAATGGAAATGGAATGAACAGTTTGAAAAATAATATGGAGAGCATGAAACAGGTATCCCCAAAATTACACAAGCTTTATGCTATGGTCATTAATCATCGATGTTATTATTAATTAAGGTACCTATTCATATTCTCAGTATATTTTTTTATAATAAAAAAATTTCTATTTCGAGTTTATTACATTTCTATTCCATCCAATTTGATTAATTGTTTGTTTTTATATTTTTTTATCAGAAAATTTCAGCTTCCACTGTTTATACCATATTCTTAACACACAACTTCTATCTTTTAAATAAATCATCACCTTTCACATACTACACACTAGATGAGGAATGGATATTCTAACAATGTCTAATACCTTACAAAAAGAATAAAGCTTTTATATATACATCCACCTTTTGAACACTATATCTACGGGAACAAAATTTTAAATTTGATTTCCAAGATTTGTCAACTCTTCTAATTTATTTATGCCTATAATAAAGTAAAAAACAAAAGGGTTGAACAAGTTTTTTATTACAAAAGAAGAAGAAAGAGCTCAATCATATTTTTAGTGACATTGAGTTTATATTATTTATTTCATATTCAATTTTACCAGTCTATATTTCCAAATATGAATGTATAAAGATTCTACTAATATATATTTTATATTAACGTTAATAACATTAATATTTCTAAAACTGTGTCTGACAGTAATGTTAAAAGTGTTTTGCTGACTGACACAACTTTCCATGTTACAGCACATTATTAATTGGGAGGTCTTTTCGTGTCACACTGCTAGCGTTCCCTTTTTCCATTTAGAAGATTACAGATTATAAAATCATAATGGACCGTCAGTCACATGATAGTCCGTTTGCAAATAAACCAAATCTAAGTGACTATTTCACCACCCGTGCATTAATTACAACATCCGGACATTTACGACATCTTACCGTTTTCAATTTTACATATATTTTTGCTGTGTTCCGGTATTGCCTTAAATTCGAGAGAGAGAAAAAAATTAGTGAGTGTAGAATTTACAAAACGATACAAGTTGTATGGCATCCCTGGGGGTAATCTTAAGAAAAGGAAGATACTCTGCTGTGGTACCACCGTTTCTTAAGTTCGACATCACATGCTAATACACCTACGCAGAGTTGTTTAGTACTGCAATTGTTATAACTACTGCTAGGAAGAGAGGACCAGACCCCTCCCATCCTTCTAATACTACTACAACTGTACTCTTTCAGACAGCTTAAACAGAAACCATCTATCTACTCTTCTCTTGCGCCCCTTTACTACTGAACCGTTCTCATTCAGTTGGAAATTTTATGTACTTTTTTTGAATTGGTTTTTTGGACTACCCAAGCGACGCACAATTGGTTTTTTTCATTTCATCTCTATGCTTAGGAAAAGTTTCAATATTACATTTCTACAATTAGCTACGGGCATTATACTCAACTGATTGGATTTGAAACTTTTCAATGTCAAATAACGTCTCTTTGCATTGCTATCATCACTATATTGTCACTAATTATTCAATAACTGATCAAACCATAATGAATCTCAACCATGGAGCATCATAGTCCATCTATCATCTATCATCATCTATCTTCATTTTGTTCTGGTTGTTTGAATTAGTTTGGGTTCATGATATCTCTCTTTTTTTTTTCATAACAATCACAATCAATTACCTCTCTCTATCTCTCATACATACGCTTTCTTTCGAACTGGCTAACTAACTAAGTTTTTGCTAAGTGTTTGTTGTGTTCTTCTGTTTTCAATCGCTAACTTCCTGGTCTCTTTCTACACTGAGACCAGCTTTCCAAAGGTTTACGGTTAATGTAACTAACGCTGGTGATAATGATATTATTATTACTACTACATTAAAAAATCATGAACTTTGATATTAAAGGTGATAAGCTCTTATTTAATTTCTTGTTATTCTTCTTGTATTGTCTTCCAAGAACACCGTAACACTGTTGAAAGATTAACTGTACGTATAATTTGGAATATTTAGCATATAATAATGGTTAAGAAAGAATAATATGCAAATGATGGAATTTCGAAATCTAATGAACTGATCAATCTATACTAGTGGGAGATAATAAATTTTAGTACTCAGGATGATGAAACTGTGGATCTCAAAGTTATTACACGATTTAATATAGTTATTTCGAATAAGAACAATTTAATAATGAAGATAGTGAAAGACTTTTTAAGTATATTTTGGCATGAATTTATATATAATAAATATATTAAATCTGGAAATAATAGCGAAGTATCTTGGTTCTCCCTGTACATTGGGGGAAATATAAGAATGGATCAGAATATCCCTGATGGATTTTTACCCAATTGATGTAACACAGAACACCAAAAGGCATTGACTAAATAATATGAATCGATTGCTGGAAGACACAGATTTATTAATAAAGGTATACTTTAATTCCCATGACCCGCTTATTGAAAGTAAAGAGAACAGAAAATTCCATTGTTATCTAGAGATTCTTTTTTATCCAATCCATTCAAGCTTTTCTTATACTAACATATTAATTACTTTTAATTTTTATCGTGATAGAAAATGGCTAAATCTAAGAACCATACCGCTCACAACCAAACCAAAAAGGCTCACAGAAACGGTATCAAGAAGCCAAAGACCTACAAGTACCCATCTTTGAAGGGTGTTGATCCAAAATTCAGAAGAAACCACAAACATGCTTTACACGGTACTGCTAAAGCTTTAGCTGCCAAGCGTGCTGCTGCTAAGAACTAAGAAATTCTGTTTTGATTTTAAATTTAAAATAAAACATTAATTCTTTTTTATAATACAATATTATTATATATATTAAATTTATTTTAGATAACTTATCTCGTGTATGTTATATAATCTCAATTCATTATCTTAGTTAATAAAATCAACTTCTGACTATCTTCATCTCAACACTGGCAAATATATGTATATAATATAAGCAATATGACATCCTCTATCTCAAATATGCCGAGGTTATATATTTTCCCTGAAAACCAGAAAGTGTCTGTCTTGTTGTATATTCCCATTTTATTCATTACACTTAATAAATCTTTGTGTCATTTGTTAATTAATTAGATAGATATTGTGTAACCTCTTTTTAAACTTGTTTTTATATAAGATTAAGGTCATGTAAGGTTATTCTTATTAGATGAAATTTACTTAATAGTTTGTTTAATGGTATATAAAGGAATTATAAGAAAAGGAAGCTTCTTGTGGATTCTGATCCTAGTTTACAGTTTATTTAAAGATAGAATTTAATTTTCTATAATATAAATAGTGTTCATTTTCTAATTCCAATAATTTTACATTTTTAATATCGTTAAGGGATCAAAGATAGTCAAAAATCATAAGTGACACTAAATACTTTTTTTTTTGAAAGTAAAAAAAGAAGAATACAAACATATAGAGAGATATAAAATAAATCTTTGGAAACGAAAAAATTAATAGTAGCTTATAAAAATGTTTGAAAGACAGAGCAATAACCCTGAACCTATAGAAGTCAGCGATAATAATCCAGAACGTGAATCTACAGCCGATGCTCTATTAACAACAAGAATTTATATAAGCAATTTAGATTATTCCTCGACTGAAGATGAACTTATTGAATATTTAAAGGATTACAAACCTTTATCTGTACTAGTCCCAAGCCATACAGTTAGAGGGTTTAGATCTAATCATGTAAAACCTTTAGGTATTGCATATGCTGATTTTGAAACTCCTGAGAAGGCAAGAGAAGCAGTTGAAGCATTAAATGAAACAAACTTTAAAAATAGAAATCTAAAAGTAAAACTTTACGTTCCGTTTTCCCCAGAAAATGTTTGTAAACCAGCCCCAAAGCCAAGAAGATTGTCTAAATTGAGAAGATCTAAAAAACCAGCAGATGAAGAAAATAATGCAGCTTCACAAGATCCTACTGTAGAAGCAACACAAGAAAGGGGACAAGCATCAGAAGACCCTGAAAACGCTGCTAATAATGCCAAGCAAGCAAAACCAACTTCTGATGATACCGTATATTGTGGATATTTACCTAAAAATACTACAGATGCAGACCTACGTGAACATTTTAAGGATTATAATCCACAAGAAATTTGGATTTTCAGAACTAGAGCGGCAAAGGGCCCAATGCATTTACAATTACATCGTCATTACACTGCTGCTTTAATAACTTTAAATTCACCTGAAACTATAGCCAAAATTGCGGAAGTCACTTCAACAAAGAAAATATTAGGCAAGAAGATATCAGTTAAACCAGCTTATATCTCTAAAATCCAAGAGGTGAAAAAAATAGCTGAACAAACAGGTATTGCTGAAAGAAATCAAACAAATAAAGGAGCAATAAAGCCAAATTCTGGTAACGGTGGACAACCAGCTGGTCCAGGTGTTGCAGGAGAACCCTCAAATCCACAACAAAATTGTGATAATTCTAATAATGTTCAGCCAGGAGTTTCAGTTGTAGCTTAAATTACTAAGTTGCCAATTTACATTTAATTTTTTTTTTCATTTTGGTATTCTAACTTAAAACTTGGTAAAATTATTGAAAGAGTAACAATTAAACTAATAAAATCAAACAGAAGAATGATAGGATATATAAAGGATATTTAAGAGTAAACTATTCCACAAAAGTCCGAGCAAATTAAAACCTACAAAGAAAAGAAAAGAAAAGAAAAGAATAAACCTTTAAAATCCAAACAAAAGTCGATCTGGTTTGTAATATACACGCTATATTAATAGTGAAATAATATTAGAGTATCCAGATAATATATATACATTAATAGGTAGGCTAGATAAAATAAAGAATGAAAGAAAATAAGTAAACTATAAAATCAAAAAAAAAAAACCATAGTATAAACCAATTATCAAGTTAACAAGTTATGAATCTACCCAATAATAACCAAATAAATTTTAGTTTCATCAGTTGTTGCAAATATATATAGATACATCTGTATGTATAACATATCTTTAGTGAATGGAATACATGGTAAATATTTAAATAATAGTTTAAGTGTCAGTGACACTTTTTGTTGAAATACATTACAACAAGGCGAATAGGAGCCACACGTGATACGTATAAATATAAATAGTAGTCACTTGAAAAAGTAACCGTACATCCGTACATTATCCCAACTTTTTCTCCTTAAAGCGAACGAAAAAACCTCGAAGGATTTCGGTTTGGTTTTTTCTGGTAACAAAAATAAAAATAAATATGAGAATCTTCGGATACGTACGAAAAAACGCTGGAGGAAAGAAATCAATATTTTGTCAGCCCGCGAAACCTATACAGGATCGCTTAATGTATACTGAACTAATTTTGCTAAATTACCTTCGTTAACCATCTGGCATCAGTAAACGTAGAGAGCTTTAGCAAAAGAACCCGGAAAGGTCAGTCTGTCTGGAAAGGACCGACTGTATCTAGATGGAAGCTAAGCCTAAGCAAAGATTGGAAATATTGTAATTGGGTGGTCTTGGAACGGAACAACTGTTTAATCTCCTTCTAGCCACCTAGGCAAGGTTAGGCAGAGAGGTTCGGAAATCTCTCTGTTCTGTGCAAAGAAGCCCTCACTACTAAGCCTAGATTGTACCCGAAGGTGTCTGTAGAGTTACCTCCAGTCTTCCAAACAGTCTGCTTTTCCAACTTCTCTTGCTATCTATCTCATCCTCTCTGCAGTAATAGATACTATCACCACCGTTATCATCTTTCACTTCAAAGAACCCACTCACTCACTCACCGACTCACTCACACGCTCTTGAAAATTTAATTTGTTGCAAGTGAAACTTTTCACCTTTAGCGGGTTAATTGTAGAGCATTCATAAACAATATTGAAAATATACACAGATACCCACAGACATTGGGAATAATATTATTATCATCAATAGCATCATCATTGCTACTATTCCATTACATTACTATTGTAGTATTGTCAATGTCTATGTCCATGTCAACGTTGAGTATTACGGTGTCGATGCTAGGTGAATTGTAGTTTAGCACAGCTCGATTGATGATGGGTCTTGGTCTCTTGGTCTTGTAGTGATTGCCAATGCTCAGTTTAATTTGATTGTAGTTATTGATTGTAGTTATTGATTGAAAGAAAACTGGTTTAAAAAGTACTGGTTCTTATTTTTGGTCTTGTTTGATAGCAACTTAATATTTCAGTCCCTCAAGAAACCATCAAGAAACAATGGGTATGTAATAGACATGTTATTATGATAGTTATGAATGTATGATCAATGGATGTATAAGAATATGAGTATCAAAGAAGCTAGATATTTAATCAGCTGGAGTTGGAGTTACACTGATTGAAACTAGATCACTAAAGAAGGATTTTTTTAATAGGATACTAAAAATTTGCCAGGAAAAAGATGGGAATATATGTATGTCAAGAATGTATCATTAGAGGGAAATATAATAGTAATTAAAATAATGTGATAAGTGGGATATTCACAAAACTGTTAGAACAATGTGTTCTGAATAGCACAGGATATAAACTTAAAATTAGTCAATTGAGGATACTTAAATTCGAAAAAAAAAATTATTGTTATTAATTAGTTTTGATGTTTTGTTTTCAAGCTATATTTGAGATAGTAACTAAAAGATTGCAGATATATGCATATACATTTTCCTATGATCATTCGAATCAATATAAAGACGTTTTTTTACTAACAGATAATTTTTTTTTCTCTTTGAAAAATTTAATGTTTAAATAGGTAGAGTTATTCGTAACCAAAGAAAGGGTGCTGGTTCTATCTTCACCTCTCACACCAGATTGAGACAAGGTGCTGCCAAGTTGAGATCCTTGGATTACGCTGAACGTCACGGTTACATTCGTGGTGTTGTCAAGCAAATCGTCCACGATGCTGGTAGAGGTGCTCCATTAGCTAAGGTTGTCTTCCGTGACCCATACAAGTACAAGTTACGTGAAGAAATCTTCATTGCTAACGAAGGTGTCCACACCGGTCAATTCATTTACGCTGGTAAGAAGGCCACTTTGAGCGTCGGTAACGTCTTGCCATTAGGTTCCGTCCCAGAAGGTACCATTGTTTCCAACGTCGAAGAAAGACCAGGTGACAGAGGTGCTATCGCCAGAGCTTCTGGTAACTACGTTATCATCATTGGTCACAACCCAGATGAAAACAAGACCAGAGTCAGATTACCATCTGGTGCTAAGAAGATCATCTCTTCTGATGCCAGAGGTGTCATCGGTGTTGTTGCCGGTGGTGGTAGAGTTGACAAGCCATTGTTGAAGGCCGGTCGTGCTTTCCACAAGTACAAGGTTAAGAGAAACTCTTGGCCAAAGACTCGTGGTGTTGCCATGAATCCAGTTGATCACCCTCACGGTGGTGGTAACCATCAACATATTGGTAAGGCTTCTACCATCTCTAGAGGTGCTGTTGCCGGTCAAAAGGCTGGTTTGATTGCCGCTAGAAGAACTGGTTTGTTACGTGGTTCTCAAAAGACTCAAGATTAGATTACCTGAAAAATAATTATTATCTTCCATTAACTTTTTTCACATTTTCTTTTTTGTATCTTAGATGGTTTTCAAATTTATAATTAATTATTTTAAATAAATATTAAAGTAAGCATTCCTCATAAACTTATTTTTTTAAATAAATATTGCTTGAAATCAATACATAATTGATCATATATATATTTCTGTGTTTTTCAATTCAGCAATTATGATTGAAACATGACTGCAGTTAAGCGTGAAACTACAACCCTGTTTCCAGTGCATGGTTTTCACTTTGGTCCAGATATGTAAGATGCGTTCGCCTTATAAAAATAAGAAGTATATGGAAGATTAAGACAATCAAGCTTTAATCTTTTCATAGCATTCTAAGTTTATTTATAACTAGAGATGAACTTAAAAGCTGGAATATAGGTATCTTATCTCTTCTTTGTGAGGAAACCAAATATGGAATAATTAGTTTACAGTTCTAATTGCAATGATTCTAAAATTCCAAGAACTGAGAAACGTTTTATGAAATATTTTAAATAGTTAATTGAAATGAAACAGGAGTTCAAAAGCAATTAACTCTCGTTTGCTTCTCGTAGCCAAGCTTCAGAGACTATAAATTGTTCCTCTCAAATGTAACTCATCTGTATTGAAATTTCAAGCTAATAGATTTCGTCAGACATAAATTCATTATTTTAGACGTTGTAATCTTGTAATTTTTGTGATAATCTATAATTTAAGGTATTTAAAACTACAATTCAACTGAACTAAAGTTAATTAGGATTAAACCTCGGAACATCGATAGAGCCAACATCTGATCCTATATAATGCATTATATATTGGATAATTATTAGTAAATATATCAATTCCCCATAAGAAAAGAATTATTTTTGCTCTCTTTATTTTGTAGGAGTTAAAAGCAGACTTTTAAAGGCAAGGTACATTAATACAAAGAAAATTGGCTCCACTTAGATAAATTATTGTAGATTTTGCAATAGATTTAGACATAATAACTATCTATTCTATTGTATAGATACTGTTTAAATATATGAACTAAGCTGGTTTATTCTTTGTTGGCGGCTAATTTTCTTTCAGTTTTTCGATCTCTAATTATTTTGGTTACCCGCCTATTATATCGTTCCTTTTTATACTCCATATAGTTATCATTATTGACGATACATTAAATATATAATGTATTATCACGTGATTAACGGTTTATGATGTAACATTGTTTGTTTATATAAAGATCCAAGATTTTAAGAGATCATTAACTAACTCATCACCTTTAAAGTTGAGGAAAGTCTTGACTTTATGAAGGATTCAGAAACCTATTTTTCTTTTAGTTTATTGATTGCTGAATATACATTACTCAAATTATTTTGTAGGTGGGTCAAATTTTCATTTTGCCTTGAGGAATAACTCAATTGGAAGATTTATATATCAACAATTTAACTTAAATTAATCGATGAAAGTTGAGGAATTGATTATTGATGGGTTCAAATCCTATGCTACAAGAACTGTTATTTCTGACTGGGATCCTCAATTTAATGCGATTACGGGTCTAAACGGTTCTGGTAAATCAAATATCTTAGACGCCATATGTTTCGTTTTAGGTATATCTTCAATGGCTACTGTTAGAGCCTCCAATTTACAGGATTTGATTTATAAAAGAGGCCAGGCAGGTGTTACCAAGGCCAGTGTGACTATCGTATTTGATAACTCTGATAAATCAAATGCTCCTATTGGGTTTGAAAGTTCTCCAACTATTTCTGTCACTAGACAAGTAGCTTTGGGTGGTACTTCAAAATATTTGATTAATGGTCATAGAGCTCCTCAACAATCGGTATTACACCTTTTTCAATCCGTTCAATTGAATATTAATAATCCAAATTTTTTAATTATGCAAGGTAAAATTACTAAAGTGTTAAATATGAAACCTACTGAAATATTATCCTTAATTGAAGAGGCAGCAGGTACTAAAATGTTTGAAGATAGAAGAGAAAAGGCTGAAAGAACAATGGGTAAAAAAGAAGCAAAATTACAGGAAAATAGAACGTTGTTAAATGAAGAAATTGAACCCAAATTAGAAAAGCTTAGATCGGAAAAAAGAATTTTCCTTGAATTCCAAGAAACTCAGAAGGATTTAGAAGAAACACATCGTGTTGTGAGTGCATTTGATTATAATTACCTTGTACAAAAGCAAACATCTGTTGTAGAAACCCTTCAAACCAGTGAAAATAGAATAATTGAATTGAAAGAATTGATAACAAAAGTTACAGATGAATTGGGTAGTTTAAATGAGGATCTGGAACAGATTCAGGTTCAAAAGAAAAATGAACTCGATAAAAATGGTAAACTAGCAAAACTTGAATCAAATGAGAGTAAATTGATGAATGAGATATCAAGATTGAAGACGTCATATAAAATAAGTGAAGACAATTTAAGCGATACTCTATCAAAACTCAAATCTAAAGGAAAAAATTTAGAAGCAAATAAACAAGAGTTATCAAATAAATCTAAAATGTTCGAAAAAATTGAAGAAGAATACAAAGGGATTAACATACAGTTGGATGAGTACAAACAAACATATAAGAAAAAAGAAGAACTATTGTCAACTCTTTCGACTGGTATATCATCTACCGGTGGTACTGATGGTGGTTATTCTGCACAATTAAATAATGCAAAAACTAAGCTAAATGAAGCAAATGTTTCCATTAAAAAATCTAATATAAAAATTGAAGCATTACAAAGGGAATTAGCCTCAAACGAACCAAAGATGGAATCTGCTAAGAAAGATCTTGAGATAAGTTTGAAACAAATTAAACAATATGAGGAACAATGTTCTCAAATTCAATTAAAAATTAAAGAACATGGTTATGATGCAGAAACTGTAAAAGAACTCAAACAAAAGAAGATCGCTATCGAACAGCAATTGAACAAAATTGAAAGAGAAAATGAATATTTAAAAAGAAAAGTTGCCAATATTGACTTTACATACACCAAGCCAACTGGAGATTTTCAAGAACAATCTGTTAAAGGTGTTGCTGCACGTCTATTTCATCTGAATGAAAATAATTACTCTAGTGCAACTGCGCTTCAGGTATGTGCCGGAGGTAGACTGTATAATGTGGTTGTTGATAATGAGAAAACAGCATCTCAATTGCTTCAAAGAGGACGCTTGCGTAAGAGAGTGACTATCATTCCATTAAATAAAATAATGGCAAGAAAATTAAATGATAAGACATTGAATATAGCAAAAGAAATTTCTCCAGGTAATGTAGAATTAGCGCTGAATTTAATAGGTTACGAAGAAGATGTGGCCAAGGCAATGGAATTTATTTTTGGAAGTAGCTTGATCTGTAAGGATGCAGAAACCGCAAAGAAGGTTACTTTTCACCCACAAGTTCGTACTAGGAGTATTACTTTACAAGGTGATGTTTATGATCCTGAGGGTACCCTTTCTGGTGGCAGTAGAAACATGAATAGTTCTTTATTGGTTGATATACAAAAATACAACGAGGCCAGTAAACAGACATATGTACTTCAAGAAGAGTTAAGTGTGATCCAAGAAAGATTAGTAGCTTTGGAGAGAGTCTACGAAGGAACGCGTGTACTGCAAAATGAGTACAATCTTTTAAAGCATAAACTTCGATTGGCACAAAGAAATCTTGATTCGAATTCTTCCACGCAAGTGATGAAAAGAAATGAAGAGATCTACCAGGAATTGGCAGTGTGCAACAACGAAATCACAACAAATAATGAATTAGTTCTGAAATTCGGAAATGAAATTAAACAAATTGAGAGAGATATGAAGGAATTTAGCAAAGATAAAGGCTCTAAATTAAAGGAATTAAAAAATGAATTAGAATCCTTAGGGAAACAGATTGAAAACCAGGAAGTTATAGCTGAATCGAAGAGCGATCTCTTTCAAAATTTGCAATTAGAAACAGAACAACTTTCAAATGAAATTCAAGCTGATGAACACTATATTGAACAAACTTCTGTTTCTAAGAAATCGTTGGAAGAAGAACTGGAAACAATTTCAACTCAACTAAAGGAAATCGAAAATGAACTCCAACTGGTGCAAGACCAACTATCTGAAGAAAAGAAGAGATTATTAGATATCGATGAAGAAGCTGCAGATCTGGCGAATATTATCAAATCAAAAAGCGAAATCAAATCCAATAGTGAATTAGAATTGCAAAAGCTGACTCATGACTTAACAAAGTTCAAGAATAGCACATCTGGTATTAATGAAAAGATTAAGCAATTAGCAGACGAGAATGAATGGCTAAGTGACGAAACATTTGTTGCTGGAATTATTAAACAAAATAAGGGTATTGATATTGAAAGTTATAGAGAAAGAAATGAGCAATTGCTTGGAAGATTTAATGATATGAAAAGAAAAGTAAATCCTAATATTATGGCTATGATTGAAAATGTGGAAAAAAAGGAAACAGCATTAAAAACAATGATCAAAACTATTGAAAGGGATAAAGTTAAGATTCAAGAGACTATTGAGAAATTGAATGAGTATAAGAGAGACACCTTGATAAAAACTTGGACAAAAGTTAATGAAGATTTTGGGAATATTTTTGCTGATTTATTACCAAACTCTTTTGCTAAGCTAGTTCCTTCTGAAGGCAAAGATGTTACAGAAGGTCTTGAAGTTAAGGTTAAACTTGGTAGTATCTGGAAAGAAAGTCTAGTAGAGTTATCTGGAGGTCAACGTTCATTAATCGCATTATCCCTAATAATGGCATTGCTTCAATTTAGGCCAGCTCCAATGTACATCTTAGATGAAGTTGATGCAGCTTTAGATTTAAGTCATACACAGAATATTGGACATTTAATCAAAACAAGATTTAAGGGTTCGCAATTTATAGTGGTATCATTGAAAGAAGGTATGTTTACTAATGCTAATAGAGTTTTCAGAACTAGATTTCAAGACGGTACGTCAGTTGTTAGCGTAATGCAATGAAGTGTATACATTATCTACAATAACAGAAACACTTATATAGTTCATGAAAATGAAATCAATGTTTTGATACACATATAGAAACAAGGATTAAATATTAAGTAATCATTTTTTTATACAAAAGGTTTCGACTTGTTTTGTCTGTATCATCTGTGGAGAGTACGATTTCGTAAAGCTACTAAAAAAAATTAGACAACGAAAATGTTTCAAGATTTTCTATAAAAAAGTGATGAGAATCATCAAGGTGGGATAAGTTGTTAGCTTAAAGTAAAGACAGAATACACCAATACCATTATGAATTCCATAACTGATTGCATTAATAATGCGTTTAGACCATATGTAGGTCATGATATAGTAGATGAAAGCAACTTCTTGTTTACTCTATGTCTAACAGGTGCAGCTGCAACATTGATTGCAGCAATAGTTTGGGGATACTCATCTCAACCTAAATCTAGCAAAAAGTCTAGCAAAAAGAAGAAGGCTAAAAAGACTTCCCCAGTTCAAGCAGCTCCACAAACATATGAGGAAAGAATTCAAAATGTTATTAATAAATATAATAAGGAATATAAAGATGGAATTTTAAAATTATGTGAATCATTTGATAAATCAAATGAATCCGAAGTTTATCAAAGAAACTTTTTAAATGAAATGTTATTAAAGCTAATGATAGAATTAGATGGTATCGATCTAGTTGATGTCGAAGGTGAGAGAAGAGCACAATTGAAGCAAAGCAGAAAAAGTGCAATTAAATTGATCCAAGGCCAATTATCTAAATTAGATTCACTTTTATAATAAATAGTAATCATGTAATGAGAATAAACGTACAATTATTTATATATCAAGAAATAACCCTGTTACAGAGTTGTATCATTTAATATTCTTAGTATTATAGACAAATCTCTGGTTATGTATATATTCTACATTCTCCGAATTCCAGCATGTAAACTTCCTGATTAGGAACTTTACACAGATCTCAAACAGACTTAAAGCTGTCAGACATGAAGAGACAGTGATATACTACAGATGATTGGATTTGAGACATAAAAAGGATGGGGTTGATTGATAGGATAGGGAGCAGTTGGAACTAGTGGTTGTTTATTTGAGACGATAGACAATCAATCATTATATATAGCACTTGGAAATTTAACACATTAAATGAAAATAAAATTGACGTCTGTTAGAAAATAATATATTTTATTTTTTGGGTGGTTCAAGCAAAAGAAGTCAATAAAAATGTTCAATAGATTGTCAAAAATATATACTTTGATTTTAATACTTGCATTTCTTCACAGATTGGCAATTTCCATTCCAATTATATCTTCTGAAAATAATTTTCGTAGCAGTAATAACAATGTTCATTATTCAAGATCTTATGATAATCATAACTATTTGGAACTAGATATTCAATATCATTACGGTCAGTTTTATTCTACATTATTAAGTTTCGGAAATCCTGTACAAAATGTGACAGTATTAGTCGACACTGGTTCATCTGACTTATGGGTCTCAAGTCCAAATAATATTTATTGCTACGAAGATGGAAAAAATACCAACATAAACCATTCTATCAATTGTACAAAATTTGGCACTTATACAAGGGATAAGTCATCCACATCTAATAAATTGGATCATAGACTTTTCATACAATACGGGGATGGTTCATTTGCAGATGGCGAGTGGATAACAGATACTCTTACAATAGGACCATATGATTTACAGAGTGTTCAGTTTGGTATATCTAATAATGCTTCCACAATAATAAGTGGAGTTCTTGGTCTGGGATTTTTAAGAACAGAATCTATTGATGGCTATGATGGGTCACCAAACAAACTTTATTATAATTTACCGGCATATCTAAAGGATCAAGAAATAACTAACACCAATGCATTTTCATTGTTTTTAAATAACTCAAATGATGCATCTGGAACAGTGTTGTTTGGTGGTATTGATTACTCGAAATTTTCTGGTGATCTAGTGACATTCCCATTGGTAAATATTTATCCCAAGTTAATTAACGAACCTTGTACATTTACGATAACTTTACAACAATTATATGGTAAGATTAATGGTGGAAAAAGTATTGGTTTAATCAAGGAAAAGGTACCAGCTCTGTTAGATTCTGGTAGCAGTTTAATTTCCATGCCTATCGAAATTACAGACGAAATTGCATTAATGGTTAATTCGACCTTAGACACTATGACCTCATTGCATAATATTAATTGTTCTGCATTTGGAAGACAGTAAAACGGATTATTACTTTTGATTTTGGAAATCTAGCAATTGATATACCTTTGTCCAATTTAGTGTTAAAATTTAAAGGACTCTCTTAATCATTGTATTTTGGCAATAAGCCCACTGTAGATCAGAATATATAAAGTAATTCCCATTTTTACAAACGGTCTACCCTGGTTTTTATTTAAATATCCCCAAATTTCTTTGACAGTCTCAAAACAAAACCTCCCAAAAATAAAAAATCTATTTCACCATTTCCACATAGGGGAAAATAAAAGGGTCTAAAACTGCAAAACCGAAATGGGGAAAGCTAAAAAAATGGAGTAAAGCATTCGCGTAAGGACCTGTTTAATTACCCCAAAAAATAATCTGTTAGGGAGAAATCAAAAAATGGAAACCCGGAAAAAAATATAGTCTTGAGGCCCTAAGGAATAAAAATCAAAGGTATTAATGTCCGATTCTTAAAAATATGAGGAGGGGATATGGGTTCTCTTGCCTATAGGTCAAAAAATAAGTCTCCCAAAAGACACGCTCTGAGCGCCCATCATACCGAGACTTTTGTCTCACGTGCGGACTTGTAGATTTCCTCACAAAAATCCGTTATTACCTGAGAATGGACATAAAACACACGACACCTCGGAATTATGGATGGTGATAGTCGACAAGAACAGATGTATTATTGCAGAACAATCCTCAGAGAAAGAAATAG